>NW_016158380.1:104779-113228 GCF_001687245.7 Rhagoletis zephyria | reverse complement strand
GAGTAATCATAGCCAACTTATGTACAGTAGCCGAAAAAATTATAGCCGCACCAAATTTTGACAAGTTTTAAAATATTATTTTTGTTGTTATTTAATTTCGGTTAGTTTTTTATAGTTCGTTCTTTACCAACATCCGTATAAATAAATATACATTTGTCCCAACTAGAAGTCTCAAGTAAATTGCAGACTTTCGTGAACTAGATATTTATTTCGCCATATCCAACTATGCCACTTGATCACTATAAACAAATCTTGGTAATTATAACTAAACCTTTCTCTGGGTGTAGTTGAAAGGCGACGCCACGCTGACAACACATGTATTGCCACATCTGATAAAATTAGCCCAACTCTCCACTTTTGACGCACGTCAATGCGCCAAAACAACAATTTATGGAACGAATTCAAAACCAGCTCACTTTTGATCAGTCAAATTGAGCTGTTTTGTTTGCGGCAACGTTGTCATTGTGTCGCCTCGCCATGTTCGACGCATCTTGTCAGTCAAAGGTATCCTGTGGCGTGGGGGTTCTGGCAAAATTTTTTTTAGTTTCACTTTTATTTCAACATATTTTGATTAAAAGAAAAATACTTATAAAAATAAAAATTTTCATAAAAACAGGGTTGAAATCTTGAAATTCCTGCCCGTAGTTTGTTTGTAAGTCAAATATGAGTGGCATTGTGCTACTATGATAGCACGGCCGAGTAATCATAGCCAACTTATGTACAGTAGTCGAAAAAATTATAGCCGCACCAAATTTTGACAAGTTTTAAAATATTATTTTTGTTGTTATTTAATTTCGGTTAGTTTTTTATAGTTCGTTCTTTACCAACATCCGTATAAATACAAGTTTAAGGCAGTGTCACACGATTGGGTATTCACTAAAATTTTGTGTAAATCGTATCCCAATTGTACACCCAAAATATTTTTCACTATCCCAATCACGAAAATTAATTTATTGAAATTTTTCAATAGAACATCGCTGTATTGTACCAATCTTTTGAATGCAAAAAAAATGTCCCACTTTTTTTTACCAATAGCCCAATATAAAAATTTACAAATCTGTACAAATGTACCAATCGAGTGACACTGCCTTAAAAATTTATGCAATTAAAAAAAAAACCTAAAAATTTTCGTTAAAATTTCTTAGCAGTTTTTTAATTAAATTCTGAGTATGCAGTTTTGTAGCCCATTGAATTCTAGTAGAATAAAGTACACGTTTCAAATGGCTAAAAATGTCGATTGATTTTTTAGAATTTTTAAAAGTTCGAAATTTGTACGAAAGTTTGTTGAATTTTTTTTAATATTGCACAAATGAGTAGTCCACTTGCAAACAGCGTTATGTGATTTTATAATAGTGAGCCATAATTTAAAAAAAAAACGTCTACAACAACAAGTAACATCCAAATTGTATATTTCTCTTTATTATCTTAAAATTTGGATAAACAAGAGCCTAATAACATTAAAAAACAATATGGCGATGTGGTAGTTTTTGCAAATTTTATATATAAAAATTGAATATAGCGAGTTCTGAAACAGTAACTTTTACTTAGCTATCTTTTTTTTTTTGCTTTTCGTGTTCGCTCTTCCATGATGATTGGTCTGCTTCTTTTTTACGACGCCTTCCACTAGGCACTGAAACTACCACGTTTTCCTGCAGTCTTCTAAGTTTATCAGAAGATGGAGACTTTTGAAAGTGTGTAAATAAGTATAATATAAGTGTATAAATAAGTATAAAGCCCCACATCGTCGCTGAAATACAAAAGGCCTTCGCTAACTAAAATTCAAAATTCACTTTTTGATTAATTATAATGGATTTCATCGAATTACAAGTCCCCACGTCATTTCATGCAATAAAAATTTTGTAGTTATTTGTAGCTTTTTTTTTGCATTTCAGAGACGACGTGACATACGCTCTTTTCATACTATGCTAACGATATTTATTCTTCTAAAATTAATTCATGAGTAACTCTACTTCAGCTGGGTGATTCCCAATAATAAAATTGGCTTGTAATTTTATTATCTTTTGAACCTGATTTGCTTTGGTTGCCATCATCGATTCTGTTTTTTTTTTTGCTTTTTTAATTTTTTAACCCTTCAAACTCTGATGTATTAATTCTCTGAGTTCGTTTAAACAGATTAAAGTACCACGATATGTATGCAATTTACGTATTATCTGACATACAAGGGAGTCTTAATGCTATTTAAATAGATAGTTCATAAATGTTTTAATTTACAAAAAAAGCGCTCTGTATGGAATTGTTTTAGCACTTATATTTAATGATAGAGGACTTAAAGGAGGAAATTAAACTGATCCAACTATTATGTAAAAAAATATTCTTATTCTTTGGGATTGTGTATCATCGCGACTAAAATCTTCAATATGAAAGGGTTAAACTGGTTTTTGTAATTGTTTGTTTGTATGAATCAACAGATTTGCCGCTTGTTTTCGCTGGGTGTTTTTATTTGCATAAATAAGCTGTTAACAATTAAGATTTCTCTTTTTTGCTGCTCATCCACAATGAATATTACAAATTGCAATTTGTATCACTTAGGGGGGGGGGGTTAAAAAATTGTACTTTGCAATACAATGATTGGAGCATGCATACATACATATGTATAATAGATTCCCAATAAACATTTGGATAGGAGATCCAATGCAAATTCCAAGATCCAATGTTGATTTTCAAGTTTACCAACCCATTCCCTAACCCATTCTCTAACAAAAGGGCAAATATTTTGTATGCAAAATAATCTGAGTTCTCCACTTGAGAAAAGCTTGGATATTAATTTGAATTCAAACTTTATTCAACTTTTAGTCAATTCTTGGGAAAATGTTTTTTATCCACTGAGAACTAAGAATTTCTCAACGATTAGAAAAAATTGCAAACATTTTTGCTTTGTGCATATTGGGTTGGCGCTTACACAATATGTTAGTGTTTGACCGAGTTTCCTCATCGGCAAATGTTAAAGTCGTTTTTGATAGACTTCTTTGTGCTAATTACGAATCCGTAAGTATAAAGTTTCCATCAGCTCCAGATTTTGAAAAAAACGGGGTCACTTTGCAGCCCTGTTCACAACCAAAAATAAATAGAAATACGAAGTTTTTTTTTAAATATTAGAAAAAATTCAAACATTTATCAAATTTTCTTATCATGTATTTTCTTTAGTATCAATTAAAAAAATTAACAAAACGTATATTTAAACTAATTTTTTAGAACGTATAATGTGCTTTTATTTATTTTCCTTTAGAAAAACCAAAAGGATTTGTACACATTTCGCGTTACATAGATACTTATCCATTTATACGTATGTTTTGCTTTTTAAGCTTTAAGTAAACAGGGAACAAAATAATAGGGCATGAAGAGTTCTATCGCGCCACATTTTTGCTTTGTCCTTAGTTAACGGTCGATTGTTGACTTACATTCCTAAGGCAAATGTGTTGCCACACACAGTGATGCCAAACTTAAGGCCCTGCCAGATATAAATTCTTTTCTGCGTCACAGGGATGTTTTGACTGACATCGAAGTTAACTCTGTGATTTTGAATAGAAAGCAGTGTTTGTATTGTTCAACTTTGCGTTCAACTCAACGCAGGGTTGCACGATACAAAAGTTGAATCGCCAAACGTTGGCTGGCTACCATGTTGGATAACCTGGCAGTTGTCTCGCTCCCACATTCTGCTTTAGCCTGTGTAGCTTTCTTTTTTGATTTATAGAAACTACTACAAAATACAAGGGGAAATATTGTCTTCGAATAAAAAGTTCAACAGGCAACACTGCCGATATTTTCATTGATTGTTTCGGGGAAATTCATTTTCTTATTGCGCAAATTCAAGTAAGTATGCCAAAAAAATCAAAAATAATGGAAATATTTTCAATTAACAGCCCTATTCGCATGCAATGACAAAACGCAGCGCTGTAACTATTGTCATGTTTATAATCAATTGTCACGTTTAGAGGTATGCAGAGAGCAATTTGAAAGCTCTAACCAAGACAATTGTTATTATTTTTGTGATGACCTATTGAGTAGGTGACAACGCTAAAACATATGTTAATATTTTCCATTTTATTAATTTTGCAGAAAAAGTTACAAGTTTTTATTAAATAAAAACTGTGAAAGCATTTTATTTGCCGAAACAGTTGTGTTAAAAACTTATTATTTGCGTTTGCATATCATAATAGTGTCAATTGCGGATTATTATGTGCGCGGATATTATTGTGGAGCTACGAGAAATTATACAGAGAAGAACACTTCTGACNTTGCGGATTATTATGTGCGCGGATATTATTGTGGAGCTACGAGAAATTATACAGAGAAGAAGACTTCTGACGAAACTCCGAGACAACAGTTTTTTGACAGTTTTTACCCGTTTGCAGTTCGAGGTGGTCTTTACAAAACTGCACATAGTATTGCAGCAGATCTTGTGTGGTGCGTCCATCTTTTCCACGCCTGTTAATACTCGAGTTCATAATAAACAACATCTTTGAAACTAAAGTTTTTGTAAATATGAAAATATTTAAAATCTCATTAGAATCAGCTTCATTTTATTTATTGAATTTTTGGTTTAATGTAAATGTGGAAATGCATACTTACACAAAATTACACACTAAATGAAATACACTCATTTATAAAACCGTTTTGACAATTTCTTGCTTTTACCATCCCAATGTTTTTGAGCATTTATTTTTTTATTCAAATACTTAATTCTAAAGTAAATAAGACACTAAAAAAAGTTTGATTCTTCTAAATGTACATCAGAACTTAACTCCCAATGTTTTTGAGCATTTATTTTTTTATTCAAATACTTAATTCTAAAGTAAATAAGACACTAAAAAAAGTTTGATTCTTCTAAATGTACATCAGAACTTAACTCCCAATGTTTTTGAGCATTTATTTTTTTATTCAAATACTTAATTCTAAAGTAAATAAGACACTAAAAAAAGTTTGATTCTTCTAAATGTACATCAGAACTTAACTCCCAATGTTTTTGAGCATTTATTTTTTTATTCAAATACTTAATTCTAAAGTAAATAAGACACTAAAAAAAGTTTGATTCTTCTAAATGTACATCAGAACTTAACTCCCAATGTTTTTGAGCATTTATTTTTTTATTCAAATACTTAATTCTAAAGTAAATAAGACACTAAAAAAAGTTTGATTCTTCTAAATGTACATCAGAACTTAACTCCCAATGTTTTTGAGCATTTATTTTTTTATTCAAATACTTAATTCTAAAGTAAATAAGACACTAAAAAAAGTTTGATTCTTCTAAATGTACATCAGAACTTAACTCCCAATGTTTTTGAGCATTTATTTTGTTATTCAAATACCTAATTCTAAAGTATATTAGACATTAAAAAAGTTTGGTTCTTCTAAATTTACATGAGAACTTAACTTCAATAATTTAGCTATTAAATTTTTGCTATTCGAAATTTCCTTTCCATTAAATTTATTAAAAATTACTTTCAGTTTCTTTATGTCAACAACGAATACTGGTTTAGGTTTTATCAGACCACTATCTGAAAATTGGCCTATCCATGTATGTATATGAAAGGGAGATTTTCTTTTCATATTCGGTATGATAAATCCGGCACCTGGGACCAAACGCGTCCACTTAGAAATACTCGGCTGCGATAGGCAACAAATAAAGTTGAAGAGTCTCCTAACGAGACATCGCAGCAATTTGCCCACCGTTGTCGCTTCACTTGACAATTCGAAGGTTTAAAATAACGCACAAGTTTGTTGTCCAGGCTCTTGACAAACACACACAATGGCTGCATTTCTTTATTCATTCTGAACGTTTGAAATAAACTTTTTTGTTTACTTATTCTTTAGAACGTTCCTGATGATATGTTAACGTATATTTCAAAGGCATTCTGTTTATTCCGGCTGTGAAATGGGATTATCCGGAATGTATAAAGAAACGCAGCCAATAATTTACATATTTATTTGCAGGGTATCGGAGTTATTCATAATTTGTATTCAAAAAGTAGCGTTTTACAACAAGTGCAGCCGTTGCAAGTAAGTTTTGCATGCTAAGATCCCTGTGTGTCCGTCCACGTATGGCTGGTGCAGCCCACTCGGAACTACTTTGGTCAAGTGCAGCCGTTGCATACTTACAAGTAAATGTGAAAGTACAAATATTAATAAATATATTTTCTTGTGCAGATTAGGATCATTTGGGTGTCCGTCCACGTTTGCTGGTGCATGTATTTTTACCACTGCAGACTTTTGGGTTGGTCAAGTGCAGGCTTTGCATATTCACAAGTAAGTATACCACTCCATAAAAGCGAAAATGGAAATATTAATAAAGATATTTTCTTGTGTAGGTTAGGCTCATTTGTGTGTCCGTCCACATTCGCTGGTGCAGGGATTTTTACTACTGCAGCCTTTGGTTTAGTCAAGTGCGGCTTTGCACATTTACATACATCATTTGGGTGTCCGTCCACGTTTTCTGGTGCATGTATTTTTACCACTGCAGACTTTTGGGTTGGTCAAGTGCAGGCTTTGCACATTCACAAGTAAGTATACCACTCCATAAAAGCGAAAATGGAAATATTAATAAAGATATTTTCTTGTGCCGGTCAGGATCATTTGTGTGCCCGTCCACATTCGCCGGTGCAGGATTTACTCTTTTGAAGACGGTGTGCGACATACTGGTGTTTTGTATGTAAGCTTTAACAAGTGGAAAAAGTCTAAAAAGTACTAACCGTTGATCTATAGTACTCCCAATAAAGTGCTTTGATAGAACTCTTAATGCTGATTTCAACTATCACTGAATTAATAAGGCTCTATGAAGTGCTAAGTTTCGTTTTGCTGTTAAAGTTGTAAACTCCGTAGTAGGTACTATCAGCGATTCTTATTTTTATACCCGAGCGCACACACACATAACGGTTGTTTGTAACAGGCAAAACGAATCGAGATAGATATAGACAAATGTATACATAAATGATCAGAATGAAAAGAGAAATCGATTAAGCGGTGACTGTCTGTCCGTCCGTCCGTCTGTGCCAGCGTTGCCACATTGACGTTTTTAACGTCATTTGGACGCTTTTTGTGTAAAAAATTAAGTTTTTTAACTTCCCAGTAATTTTGCTCTGTTACTAAATCTTGTAAGTAGAACTGATTTTGAATTATTGTCTTAATAAATCTTTACAAGCTTTGTTTTTTGCAGCAGCTGCTTCAAAAAATATTTATTCTTCGAACACAGATGACTTAACCCTTATTTAAGCGCATAAAGAAAATTACACAATTAGTCGCATGGGGCCCCTTATTGAAAATGTAATGAACTTAAAAAGGCTGAAATATTGCTATGCTCCTTCTTAACAGAACGTAATTTAGCATTCTCGACAACCGACGACTTAACCAAATGTCTACAAGAAAAAAAAAATATTAAAAATCAAAGCGATTCTTTAGCACCTTAAAACTTGCACATTATTGCCCTGGAATTTAATAGGCTATCAACCTGCATACTCAAAAAAATTCTAAAAAATCTATATAAAAAGTTTAAAATCCAGCTGAAATTTCGCAGATTTTTTATAATTTTTGCACAAGGTTTGGATTTGGATTTATATTTTGTTTGTTATATAATGAGCTAGGCTTTTATGGAAAAATAATAAACATTAAATAAACAAAAAACAACAACTTGTGTGAATGTATGTCCTGAAACTTTGCAATCAATATTTAACAAATTTGCCGATCAGCTACAGACTTGAAACTTCAAACTCAGCTCAGAGCTCGAGGACAATGCAATATAAAAGATGACTTAATCCGCTAGGTGGCGCAGGAGTCGAGATATTTGTAAAACCCGAATTTATATTCTGATTTGGTTCATATTTAGAACATTTATTACTTAAATTAAAATAAATAAATGCGAAAAAAATTTTGCCGATAGGTGGCGCAGGAGCGAGATATTTGTAAAACCCGCATTTATAGTCTGATGTGGTTCATATTTAGAACATATATTACCTGCATGATGAGAAAAATAAATCCTTAAAAAATTTTGCCGATAGGTGGCGCAGGAGCGAGATATTTGTAAAACCCGCATTTATAGTCTGATGTGGTTCATATTTAGAACATATATTACCTGCATGATGAGAAAAATAAATCCTTAAAAAATTTTGCCGATAGGTGGCGCAGGAGTCGAAATATTTGGAAAAACCGTATTTATGATCCGATTAAGTTCCCATTTAGAACGCATGTTACTTACATGAAAATAAATCTTCTTCTTCTTCTTATTTGGCGCTGTAACCGCCTAAGCGATTTTGGCCGAGTCCAAAACAGCACGCCAGTCATATCTCTTCTGTGCTAACTGACGCCAATTGAAAATGCCAAGTGAAGCCAAGTCCTTCTCCACCTGGTCTTTCCAACGCAGAGGAGGCCTTCCTCTTCCTCTGTTCCCAGCATCGCGGCCCGCGTTGAATATTTTCAGAGCAGGAGCGTTTCTGTCCAT
>NW_016158380.1:102500-103736 GCF_001687245.7 Rhagoletis zephyria | reverse complement strand
CAGCGCACGCGAAGTTTTACGCCTTCTCACTTTAGCTCGCTCCCAAACGGGTGTTTGGTTGCTACCCAGAGGATACGTGGATATAAATATCCGGACGTTGTGAGCTGCGATTTGAACCGTACGCACAAGAATCGCTTCTGGCCACTCCCAGGTGAATGGCAGTCAAAAGTTTTCCACTTCTGCGCACGGAACCATCCTCAACATGAAAATAAATAACTCCACAAAAAATGTTGGCAGTTATGTGGCACGTGAGTCTATATAATTTAAAAATCGGCATATGTGCTCCGATTTGGTTTATATGCAGAATATGTGTATTACCTATTTAAATCTGGCAAATTTTAGACGAGATCAAATGTATGCAGAAGATATACCATCAATACGTGAAACTATGGAAATGAAGGCATACATGTAATACAGCCAAAGTCAATACAGTTCCCGGCAAAGTTAAGTTACGGAACAGCTGAAAGAAGAATGCTGCCAGAAATTCGATCATGGGCATCAACAGTGCATAAGATACAAAGATAGGATCAAAGCTGTTCGCAAACGGTCAAGCCTAAGTCGCTCTTAGCAGAGTAAGATCGCTAGAAGGACTGCAGATAGAGGAATCGGATAACCCGAAACTAACTATAAAGAAGCCATGCAATAACGATGCATTGAAAGAAATGAACAGAATGAGAAATATACAGACAGTATAATATTAATTGCAAGATTTCAAAAGACTAAAAAGTAGAAAATAAAATTATAGTTAAGAAACTAAAAACACGCTTTTATTACATCAAGAAATAAAAAGCATAAAATAATGTATGGATATAGCGATTCCGTTTAAGAAGAATAGGCAGTTCCCTAACTTGATTTAATTTAACTTTTTTAAATTTGCTAAAAATTTTTTTTACAGATACCCCATTGAAAATTATGTCAAAAAGTTGCAACAAACTTTACAGTGGACTTTATTTTGACTATGACTACGGGCCATTCACTTTAATCCTATCTTTAGCTAATTTAAAAAAGTTAAATTAAATCAAGTTAGGGAACTTCCTATTCTTCTCAAACGGAATCGCTATATTTATAAATTATTTTATACTTTTTAGTTCCTGATTTAATAAAAGCGTGTTTTTAGTTTTTATACCCGAGCGCACTTGTGCACAAGGGTATTATAACTTTGTTCACATAACGGTTGTTTGTAACAGGCAAAACGAATCGAGATAGATATAGACAAATGTATACATAAATGATCAG
>NW_016158380.1:85490-99632 GCF_001687245.7 Rhagoletis zephyria | reverse complement strand
CACTTCTAAGCAAGTTAGGATTTTCTGCTTTTCACCACGTGAAAAAGCATCTCATCTTCCATCCGAATCAACCAAAAAGTGAAAATTGATTTTTTGACACCTAAGCCCCCTTTCCGTAGACCAGGTCACATATAGTCGCTTTGAATAAAGGATTTGCTTGAATTCCACTAATTTTGTTTAATATATACTGGAATTTCAATGAAACCATGGCTTATTTTGAATATTTGGGAATATTTGTCAATAAGATTTTTCTTTGGTGAGAATTTTTTGTGATGATTCATTTTATTCAATTTTGTAATATCTATATGACCATAAAAAGTTAATTCATTGTCTATTGTGTATTGTGTAGATCAGCACAACCAGACTACTTTTCCTACTACCTTTTCAAAAAAGGGGATAAAATAATTACCCGCGTCTCTTCCTTCGCAAATGCAACCTTGCAAGGCAGTCGATTGACACAAATATTAATATTTATCCAACCTTGTATTATTGAATCATGCTGGCGACCAACTTTGTTGAAAGCGATTATTTGAAAGGCGACGCCACGTTGACAACACATGCATTGCTGCAACTGATAAAATTAGCCCAACTCTCCACTTTTGACGCGCATCAATGCGCAAAAGCAACAACTAATGGAACGAATTTAAAACTAGCTGACTTTCGGCCAATCAAATTGAGCCGTTTTGTTTGCGGCAACGTTTTCATTGTGTCGCCTAGTCATGTTTTATGCATCTTGTCAGTCAAAAGCATCCCTGTGACGCAGAAAATAATTTCTATCTGGCGGGGCTTTTGGTCTGAAAGAAGAAAGTTGCTTTTTTGAAAATAATAATAAAAGTCGATTTCACCCGGATTTTAGCACCAAAAAGTTCGATTTCAAAAATTCGCACTTTTGGAGCTAAAATTCGATTAAAATTCAAGTCTCGAAGCTTGGAATATCGAATTTACCCTTACCTACTACTGCATATCGTTAGTATACTCACCTCGTCACTGAAATACAAAAGGCCTTAGCTAACTAAAATTCAAAATTCACTTTTTAATTAATTATGATGTATTTCATCGAATTATAAGTTCCCATGGTTCAGTAATAAAAGGTTTGATCAGAAAACCGTTTTCTCGCTCCCTCTTGACAAAATCGGCTCCCTTAGCAAGGCACTGTGTGTGGGTTCGTGTGTGTGTGCAAAGCTTTTGTAAGGGAGTTAAGGCAGTGCCAAAACTCTAATGTCAATAATGAGCATACCTTTAATTATTGAATCATGATAAGTCCCCACATCATTTTATGCAATAAACATTTTGCGGTTATTTGTAGCTTTTTTTTGCATTTCAGAGACAATGTGACATACGCCCTTCTCATACTATACTAACGATATTTATTCTTCTAAAATTAATTCATGAGCAACTCTACTTCAGCTGGGTGATTCCCAATAATAAATTGGCTTGTAATTCTATTATCTTTTGAACCTGATTTGCGTTGGTTGTCATGCTGTGGTTTTTTTGTTTTTTGCTTTTTTAATTTTTTAACCCTTCAAACTCTGACGTATTAATTCTCTGAGTTCGGTTAAACAGATTTAAGTATCACGTATGTATGCAATTTACGTATTATTTGACATACAAGGGAGTCTTAATGCTATTTAAATAGATAGTTCATAAATGGTTTCATTTATAAAAGGCGCTCTGTATTGGAATTGTTTTAGCCACTATATCGCACACCGTCTTCAAAAGAGTCACAACTCAAAACTCGGTATTTTTGAAGTTATGTGCTAAAAATATACAAAGAGCTTTTATTTGCCTTTCAGCAAAAGCTGTATTAATATTTTGTTATAATTTGTTTAAAAAACCTAAGGTAAAGTCGCCCTTGCCCATATGATTAGCATGTGCTACGAAATAGTTTTTCTAATTTTCTGACGAACGTATTATTTTGAGCTGTGACTCTTTTGAAGACGGTGTGCGATATATTAAATGATAAAGGACTTGAAATAAAACTGATCCAACTATTTATGTAAAAAAATATGCATAAAATGTTTCTTATTCTTTGGAATTTGTGTATCGTCGCAACAAAAATCTTCAATATGAAAGGGTTAAACTGGTTTTTATAATTGTTTGTTTGTATGAATCAACAGATTTGCCGCTTGTTTTCGCTGGGTGTTTTTATTTGCATAAATAAGCTGTTAACAATTAAGATTTCTCTTTTTTGCTGCTCATCCACAATGAACATTACAAATTACAGTCTGTATTACTTAGGGGGCTAAAAAATTGTACTTGGAAATACAATGATTGGAGCATGCATACATACATATGTATAATAGATTCCCAATAAACATTTGGATTCGAGATCAAGTGGAGATCCAATGCAAATTCCAAGGTCCAATGTTGATTTTCAAGTTTACCTCAATTGGAGAACCAACCCATTCTCCAACAAAAGGGCACATTTTTTGTATACAAAATAATCTGGGTTCTCCACTTGAGAAAAGCTTGGATATCAATTTGGATTCAAACTTTATTCAACTTTCACTTTGGGAAAATGTTTTTTATCCAGTGAAACACGCTTAAGTACCCCCCGCTTAAGTACCTAACCCGCTTAAGTCACCAACATTTTTGGACACCGTGAATTTTTTAATATAATCTGAATCCCTCTCTTAAGTACCTCCCCACTTATTTACCCAACCCGCCTAAGTACCTAAATTTTTCGTGCCTCATTCACAATTTTACTTATAATTGTCCCCTTTTAAGTGCTCTTTAAAAATTCCTTAAAATATTTACGTATTTTGAAATTCAGTAGCAGCGCTACACACCTTCGGTAAAAAAATTCTAAAAAATCAACTGTAACTTTTAGCCACTTGAAACTTGCACATTATTACACTTAAATTAAATGGACTATAAAACTGTATACTCAAAAAATACTTCTGAGAAAAAGTCTGCAAATATGATGAAATTTTTTAAGTGTTCTACAAAATCTTAAGCTTAGGTTTATAAGGTATTTATTTGTCAGGGAATGAACTGCATTTTAATTGATTTGAAAAATCTTATAAATTAATAAATAAACATAAGTGGCAAACAATACCATTTTGAATTTGGTACAAATTACATTTGGTACAAATTGACATTTGACTTTTTAAACAATTTAATTCTCGTAAAAATGACATACCATTGTACTAAATATTCTTTTAATAAAGTTTTTCTTTACTTGTTTATGTATTTAAATAATGCTACGAATTTGGTTTTAAACTATGTATATTTCATCAAATGTTGTTATTCAAGTATTTATGTACCCAAGTTAACAAGAAGATGTAACTGCATCAGTAATTATGTTCGCTTAAGTACCTGCATGGAGGTACTTAAGCTGGTTCCCTTAAGTACCTCAAAAAGCTGACATTTTTCGGGGTTTTTGTGGGTTTTTGGCATACCTATAAATTATAGTTGCGATGAAAAATGGTTAAATAGAAAATTATCTATTATTATTGGGAATCTCCTGCAGAGAAACAGCGTTTTTCGATCGAAAAATATTGATTTTTAAGAATTCTATACCATTTTTACGAAAAGTTGTTCTTTTCCCATATAAAAATACATGGAAAACTTTAAGTGAGCTCTAAATATTTTTTGGTTCCAAAATAAAAAAGGGGTGTACTTTTTTCAGTATAGAACAATCCTAGGGGGTGAGAGCATACTTTACTTTTTCTCATATATTTACCCTATTGACCACCCACCTGCGGAACTGCGGATGTGTTGTTCCTCCAATCATACATACGGAGAGTACCGCACCGACGTTACCCCATGCTCCTCCTACCATCCCTTCTTTCCTATCTCTGGAGTGTGTAGAGGGAATTCCTAAAGGAAAACACAGGACCACCTCCAAACATGTAAAAGACCAATTCCATCTCAAATCATGCAAGCCGACTGCACCTGGTGATAGAACGATACGAGTACCGAGTACAGAATATCGATACTTTTCATGAGTACTGAGTAGTATCGAGAACTCGATACTTTTTCACAAGTACTGAGTAAGTATCGCAAATACCAAAAGGTATCGACGGGTTAAAAACTTTTTAAATATTTTTTTTAATTACATAAAAAATTCGTTCTTTGAGTCGCATTGAAAAATGTTTAAAAATTACCCAATAAACATTATGGCGAAAGTTCGAAATTTTTATCTTGAATATATGAATGTCGTGGTAATGAACATGGGGCTCATTTAATTCAGTATTGATATATCTCAGAAAACATTTCAACACTGGGCTCGGTTGAAAATTCTTAAATAATTGGAAAAGAAATTCTTGCCAGACCTTCGAATGGGGGAATAAGGTGGTCTTCGACTCGATAACTTGTCCATGTCCAGTATAATGGAGCCTTCGTTAAATTCAAATCCAGCCCATTCTCGAAGAAAATTTTTATGAAAGAGAGCTAATCTTTCCTTTAGAGAATGGGCTTCGCCATATTCGTTTCTCGTTTTCTACATTTGAATTTCGTATTTGCATTTAAAAACTTGAAATATGCTTTTTGCTATAGATATTTATTTTACGCTTGTAGAAGTAAACTTATTGCAAGTTTATTTGATAAACTCCTTTAGAAATGCTTGTTAATCAGATTTCAACTATTAAAAGCACTGTTTACTCACTTTACAAATAGGAAGAGGTCGTAAAAGCAAAGTATAGTGCTTTTTATTAACCTTTCTCGTTTGCTTCAAAAATACTTGGAAGAACGAGTATTATCGATGCTTTTTTCCAAATATGAGTACTGGCATCGATTCTTCTTTAGAGTATTCTATATGAGTACTAGTATCGATACTTTTATAAAAAGTTCTATCACTAACTGCACCTATCTCTACGAATTACTTGAAATTTAAGTATATTATTCTACTCCGAAAATAAGCGCATACGTATTTTTTGTTTGTCAATATCAGCGAAATTGCAGTTTTACCAAGTTTTGAAAAATGACTCATCAAATTTCCATTCTCAAAAATCGAATTTTTTTTTTGTTTTAATTCCTATTTTTACTGGCATTTGAAAACTATTATATGTCTATTCGATGGAAAAAAATAAAGATGGCATTGCACTTTTTATAAAAAATTAAAAATGCATTTTTTTCAAAAAGGCCATTTTTTTGGCAAATTTTTTTTTTAAGATAGCTTGCCTCAATTAGTTCGAACTTTCGCATGACTCGACAGTTTTTATTCGGACACATAGTTTTCGCAGGCTTATTAACAAACATCAGGTTACATATGTTGTGCAGATTATTTAAATGCAAAAAAAGGACCACGGTACATACAGTCGCCCACATTGAAAGTCGGGCAAGCACTAACCAAAAGTTCTACATATCGTCGGCTTAGATTGTAAATCCGTTTTTTGGCAAAATTGACCTTTTGGTGCAGTTTGAAAGAGTAGGCGATTCCGCAGTTGGCAAGCAAAAAAAATACGTCGGTATAAAAATATAATTGTCAAAAATTGTTTGATGAGTAAAGCTGTTAAGTACAATCAGTTCAAATTCAACTGCTAAATCCAACATATTGTGCTTCTGTCGCTCGATTATTGTTCTATCATAGAGTATGTGTGGGATTTTATAGAAACAAATTTAGTACCAAATAATAGTTCCGGGGAGCCAATTACAGTAATTTTTTATAGCGACGGATGCACATATCAAAACCGAAACTATATTATGGCTAATGCTTTGTTATCCACAGCTATAAATAACAATATCATTATGAGCAAAAGTTTCTTGAAGTAGGCCATACCCAAATGGAAGCTGATTGCATCCATTCCACTACTGAGCGAGCACTTAAGAAAAAAGATATCCATGTTCCTGCAGAATACGTTGAAGTATGTAGATCAGCTAGAAAAAATTCAAAACCATATGACGTAACTTATCTTAGTTACACGTTCTTTAAAAGCTTTAACACAGTTCAATTATTTAATAGCATTCGTCCCGGTCGCGGCAAAGGTGCTGCTAAAGTAACTGATATACGAGCCCTACGGTATACACCAAGTGGCGACATACATTTCAAACTAAGATTCTCCAACGCAAAGAAAATCCCCAGTAGCTGTTTCCTTGCCGTTTTCTCATCTTCCGAATTTATACGAGAGTAGGCGTACGATTGCTCGCAGAAAGTATGAGATCTCCAGTATTTCAAACGATTACTTCCTGAAGATTAACACACCTACTATGACAATTTACCTCATGATTGAATAATATGTATCATACTTTCTGGCATTATTGAGTTCCTACTTAAATTATCTTATTGTGGACTTTTTACTATTAATTTGAGAGAGGAATACTTCACATATAGTTACTAATATATGTATTATAAAGTGCCTATTTTAGTTGCAATAAACGGAAGAATAAATCTGTTGTATTATTTTATATATATGATTGTTTTTATCTATGGAATCCTATTTTAATTAACATTTAAATTGAGCTCGTAATCACAAAAAATAAAATAGAAACAATTTTATTCATACAAAAAACCTGCTAAATCTACTTCAATTTTGAAAATACAAAACCTAAAACCTGCTAAGTTAAAAATTCGCCAAAAAAACCATAAAAACGTAATTTTTTCATTCGTTCTGGATTAGGGCCATATAACGTCTCGCGATTAACAAACTATATGTAGGATTTGCCCCTTAGACTAAGAGTTAAAGATATATTTAGTTTTTTACCTCTACAGTACAATATGTTTTTTGGTCGTTAGCAGGTTTACTCTCTAAGGCGACGATATAATATTTTTGTTTTGAAAAAATATATTCAACTCAAACTTTTTTTATATTGTCAGAAATAGTCTTGTTATTCAAAAAAACCAAAATACTTATTCAAAGTTGCGTAAAAATAAACACATGAAACCAAAACCAAGATAAGACCACTTTTCGTCTCACATTGAAAGTCGGGTAAGACATAAAAAATACAAGTATTTAAAAATTTACAACATTTTTTTTCATCTTAGTATTTTGTTGCGCCCTCTTTTTGGTTTTCGACAGCTTTCAGTCTTCTCGGCATTGATTTAACAAGATTTTCGCACACATTGTGACTAATCTTGCTCCACTCTTCTTGCAATGCACTCTTTAACTGATCTTTCGATGTACACATCCTGTCCTGCATACTGCGTCCTAATTCGTCCCATAAATGCTCAAATACATTTAGGTCCGGACTTAGTGCGGGCGTTTTCATAACTTTTGGGCAGTTATATAACAACCAACTTCTAACATCATGAGCTGAATGTTTTGGATCGTTGTCCTGGTAGAACTTAAAGTTGTCTTCAATACCAAGTTTTTGCACCCTTTCTTTCAAATTTTTCTTTAAAATCTTCAAATATACATGTTTATTCATTATCCCATTTATAAACTCCCGAGGCTGCCATACATCCCCAAACCATCACTGACCAACCACCGTGCTTCACCGTTTTTCTTAGGTTTTTTCGCTTCAAACTCACGATTTGGCTTACGCCACACTTTGCATCTTCCATCACATCCGAATAAATTAAATTTATTCTCGTCAGTAAATAATACCTAAAAAACATATTTTAGAATCATAAAGTTGTTGATATTGTCAATATTTACCGTACACCACAATGAGAAATCTTTATCCATATATTTTCGAGCCGTTCATTTTGGTTTTTTTTTTGCTAATAAGAAGCTTTTTTCTCTCTACTCGACCATGGAATCTTGTTTTCGCAATAACCTTCTTATAGTTTCTGGGTTAACCTCAGTGCCAGAAGATTCTTTAACCACTGCAGCTAGTGTTGGTGCAGAAGTAAAAGGATTTTGCTTTATTTCCCTTAAAATAAAGTTATCATCCCTGGTATATAATTTCCTTGGTTTAGCAGCACGATTTTTATTTGAAATCAATCAATTTTTTTTGTAACGTGTAATGACATCGTGAACTGTTGACTTGCTTTTATTAACCAAATTTGCTATTTCACGCTCAGTTTTTCATTGTAAATGGTGATGTATAACTAATTTTCGTTCTTCCAAGGTGGACTGTTAAATATTTCCCGACATTTAAAAAAAAAAACTCAAATGACCTTCACTAACTGCTGCACAATATGACAAATATTCTTGCAAGTGAGACCCTTCGAATAAATTAAACGGTATATTTACCGCTATATTTTCTGAAATCGCAGTATGCCCGACTTTGAATGTGGCCCGAAAAAGTGACCATGTTTAAGTTTTTGCTTCAAGTCCTTATTTTTTCATAACTGTGAATATGTATTTTGGTTGTTCTTTAATAATAAGACTATTTGTGACAATATAAAAAAAAAAACAATTTAGTTGAATATCTTATTTAATAGGGAAATATTGTAAATACAAAATTTGGTTTAGCGTGTGTCCCACTTTTAATGTGAATCACTGTATTTTCTAGCCAATTTATATATTATTCTGAAACAAGGCGCTTATTCCCATGGGCGTCGCCAGGATCGAATTTAGGGGGGAGGGGGGTCTGACATATAAAAATATCCCTCGAAAATTTTATTTAAAAAATTTAATGTAGTTGATTGATTAATCCTTATTAATACATATGTGTAAACTAAATGGTTCCATTTGACAATCTTAACTAATAGCAAAATATAAATTTGTTTAATAAGTAGAGTGGAGTACTAAACTTACATTTTTTGACTTGTTTTCATCCAAATAGAGGAATATTAACAGGAAATCGACACCTCGACAATCGACTGAGTGGAAGCTCGACGTATCTCGCCAGCCAGTTCGAAAACGCCCCATTTCAGAAAACTTTTCAAGAACGCCATATCTCAGAATTCGGTTCAAAAGCGCCCTAACTCAGCTGCCGATTCTAAAACGCCCTATCTGAAATAGGGCCTTCTTAAACAAATTCTGGGATACGGTGTTCTTCAATCAAATTCTGAAGTAGGACGTTCTTGAAAAATTTTCTGATATAGGGCGCTTTCGAACTGGCGGCCTTATACTCAGGTGTCGAAATATGACTACTACTTTCTTACTACGAAGATATGTAGGACAGGCCTATAAAAAAATTAATAAATGTGAAGTAAATACATTTCGCCGCCCTGATGCCAGAAACGTGAATGTGCAAATTTATAAATTTTGAGTTATTAGGTTGACTTGATTAACCTTTAAATGTCCTATGTTAAAGCATAAACAGACGGAAGTGTTGATCCGGATTAACTTGGACTTAATCCGGATCAACTGCAGTTAATTCCCGAGTTGATCCGGATCAACGCTGCCTTTTATTTATGCTTTTATACCAAAACCCATAATACCAGGCGTACACGGAAACCACATATTTCACAATGTCAATTAAATGAATGCATAGTTAAAAGCATGATCACATTATCGTAATTTGCGGCTCATTTGTGATTTATAAGCGAATCATGCTGAAATCAAGTAATTTCGCTTTGTAAAATCTGTCAATAAATTAAATAGAAATTAAATCTTACTAATATTATAAATGTGAAAGTTTGTATGTTTGGGAAATCATCACGCGGAAACGACTGAACGGATTTGCATGAAATTTTGTACGCAGATAGCTTATGGGCCAGACTGGTTAATAGGCTATTTTTTTAAGAGTTGCCACCTGTTAAAAAAGTTTAATTTATTTAATTTGCGGGAACGACTGAACGGATTTGCAAGAAAATTTGCACACAGATAGCTTATGACCTAGGTCGGAAAGTAGGCTACTTTTTTAAGAGTTGCCACCTGTTAGAAATGTTTAATTAAATTAATACGCGGAAATCAGTGAACTGATTTGCATGGAAGTTTTCACAAAGATAGCTTATGAGCTAGGTTTTTTTAAGAGTTTGCACCTGCTAAAAAGTTTAATTAAATTAATACGCCCAAAAGTCTGAACGGATTTGCATGAAATTTTGCAAGCAGATAGCTTGTGACCTACAGTGGAAAACAGGCTAATCTTTTGAAAGAGTTGCCACCTGTTCAAAAAGTTTAATTAAATTAATACGCGGAAACGACTGAACAGATTTGCATGAAATTTCGCACAGAGATAGCTTATGGCCTACGTTGGAAAATAGGCTACTATTTTAAGAGTTGCCACCTATTAGAAAAGTTTAAGTAAATTAATACGCGGAAATGACTGAACTGATTTGCATGAAAGTTTGCACATAAATAGCTTATGACCTAGATTTGAAAAAAGGCTACTTTTTTAAGAATTGCCACCTGTTTGATAATGAAATTTTGCTCACAGATGGTTTATGACCTGGATTGAAAAATAGGCTACTTCCTTAACCGGTTTCCCGATCAGAACGAAATTTGGTACACTTACTACGGATTTCGCAAGGATGGTCTTAGACTGAGAGTAAGTCCGATAACTCAAGGCCCCTCCCATACAAATTGGAATTTTCATATTACATACATATCTCTGGAAGTATTTATGGGAGAGAACTGGAACTTGGTATACAGATATGTATGTGAAATCAATGTTGGCATTAATCGATTGATGTTTTAATCAATTAGTTAATTCGATTAAATTCAATCTGATTACAGTTAATCATGAGTACTTTTAATCATAACCGCGATTAAAAAAAATAATTTTTAATCATTAACTCTTAATTTTATCAAGTAGGTTTGGTGATTAATTAATTTATGCTGGAATTTTTCTGTGCACACACAGCAAGTTAATCCGGTATGGCTAAGTCGGGTTACCTCATCAATCTGAGCAATTTGGTGTGCATTTTCATTAAGATCTATACCGACCAACATAATTACTGTAACTGGTGTTTGGTTTGAAATTCGGACAAACTAGACAACTTAATCAGATTTTATTTTTAATGGGATTAAGGATTAATGATTAAAATTAATTAATCGTAATCGTAGCCAGCGATTAACGATTAAAAAATTTAATCATTAATCGTACAGTTGATTACGACTAATTAATTTTAATCGTCAAACGCGATTAACATTTTAATCGTTAATCAGATTAACATTTTGCCAACACTGTGTGAAATCATATTCATATTCACGGAGAAAAATTGACATTTTTGGAAAAGAGGCGTAGCACCTTCCATACTGACTAAAAGTTTCATATTGTATGTATGTGAAACTAATACTATACTCATGGAGAAAAATGAGAGTTATTGGAAAAGGTGGTGGGGAAACTCCCATGCAAATTGAGTTTTCTATGCTGTATATCTCTGGAGGTGTTCATTGCAGAGGACTGGAACTTGGCACCGAGATGTGTATACAAAATTAATTCCATACTCATGGAGAAAAATTTGCGTTATACGAAAAGGGGACATGGTACCTCCCGTACAAATTTACTGTTTTATACTGCATATCACTAGAGGTGTTCATGGTAGAGTACTTTGACTTGGTACTGGGGTATGTAAAATCATTTCTAAATTCATGGAAGAAGATTAGGGTTATAAGAAAAAGGGGCGTGGCACTTCCTGTACAAATTGACTTTTTCTTGCCACTTATCCCTGGAAGTGTTTGTGGCAGAATACTGGAACTTGATATGGAGTTATGTATACAAAATGTATCAATTGTTCATGGAAAAAATGTGAGTTATTAAAAAAGGAGGCATGTCGCCTCCCATACATACTAAAAATTTCTTAATATTAATCTCTGGAAGGATAGAAAATGTCTGGAAGTATTTTAAATTTGTTATGGAGATTTATTTTATAAGTGCAGTACTGACAGAAAAAATTCCATTTAATGGAAAAGGGAGAGCCGGGTTCGGCCTTATAATCCAAAGCTTTCATGATGCATACATACTTCTTGAGGCATTTGCTACAATAATGAGAAGTGGTATTTTATCAAGGCCAAATTACTAAATTTGAGCTGAAAATATTAGAACCCGCCTTGGCACCTCCGAGAAGGTTATACGGTCACGCGTCGTATCCCTGGAACCATTTTAAGGTAAACTTAGAGGGATTTATATCCTTCGTATGCCTAGCGCGCAGACGAGATTTTTTAATTTCATAGTTTTAAACGGCCTAAGTACCTTAACTCGCTTAAAAAATAACGAGCTATAACGAAATGGGGACAGAAATAAAATATAACATCATTAAATTATTTTTCATATTTGTTTAAAAACGTGGGGTGAAACCCGCGGATATAAGCTAGTATAAAGTAATAGCCGTATTCGTTGTTCGGAGTTAACTCCAAAATTAATGCATAGATTTTAGTCAAATTTTCAGGGGTTATACCTTGCATATATGGCCCTATTATAGACTACCAGACAACTCGGTAGGTGGCGCTGGGGTCGAGTTGTTTATAAAAATCGTATTTACGAACCGAGTTATTTTAAATTCAAAATGTAAGCTACCAGCGTGATGGCAAACACGTTTACCAAAAATAGACCCGCTAGGTGGCGCGGGAGTCGAGTTATTTATAAAAGTCGTATTTTTGAACCGATTTTTTTCAAATTCAAAAGCTATAGTTTCAGCATAATGGAAAATACGTATACCTAAAACAGAGCCGCTAGGTGGCGCGGGAGGCGAGTTATTTATAAAAGTTGTATTTATGAACCGATTTCGCAAGCATGATGAAAAAAGCACTTGCGAAAAACGGACCCGCTAAGTGGTGCTGGAGTTGAGTTATTTATAAAAGCCGTATTTATGAACCTATTTTGTTAATAACATACGAAACGTTTATTACTTTCATAATCTGCCTTCTCCTGAGTTTCGCCCAAAAAAAATTCACCCGAAAATTTGTCAACCGCCCATACTAAATACATAGAAACCAAAAGTGAAAAGTGAACCGGTTCGGGGAAAATGAAATTCATGATAAGGCTGAATGATTTTTTTTCATTCGAAACATATTTAGCCTTATCATGAGTTTCATCTTCCTTGAACCGGTTCACTTTTGCTTTTAGTTTCCATGTCTTACTATGGGGGGAATCAAAATTTTTGCGTGAATTTTTTTTCGGGCGAGACTCAGGATAAGGAGGATACATACATACAATGATAGCCATTTCCGTTTTCCGGACTAAACTCAAAAACCACTCAATAGAGCTCAGTCAAATTGTCGGAGGTCCTATTATAGGCTACTAGAAAACACGCTGGTGGCGCTGGAGTAGAGTTACTTATAAAAGTCGTATTTATTAACAGATTTCGTTCAAATTCGCAGCGTGACTACCTGGGACCCAATGGATGACGCTGCACTCGAAACATATAGAAACCCCCACGGGGTTTGTTTATCTTAGACGAATTTACTTTTCAGATGGCTAAAACAAGGATGCGATTAAGTATGCATATATAGACCGTAACACTGTGTAAGCGTGATCTTGCATCTACCTCCGATTGACGAAGTTGATCGAGGCGGTCGTTATTACAGCTGTAAGACTCAAAGGCGCGTATTCATAGTCCAGCCACTAAGTCGAAACTAATAAAGTTGCAACTTAAATTTAGGTACCAACTTAAAATTCACTTCTATTCATAGTCGCATTTCAGACTTCTACTAAGTAGTTTTAACTTAGTTTTACGATATTGCAAAACGAGTGAAAATGTATCGATTTTTCTTTACGATATTTTGGAAAAATTACATTTTTATTAAATAATGTCAAGTTTGATCATCCGTTTATGTAATTTTTACTTTCATTGCATGTTTATGCAAAAGAATAAGGTATACGTTTCTTGTTCTACCGCAATGATGTGAAGTCGATGTTTATCGAAAGCATGCTGTGAAACATACAAACACATATCTAAATGTTATGCACTAATTTGCTTTAAAAGAACAAGCTTGAAATTGACTTATTATTTGAGCATTTATATATGTAAATCATTCCAATTATAAAATTGTGATGTAGCCTTATTCGAATTGTAATACGCATTTAATTTCATCTTCCGATTCAAATGGATCGCTCTTTGTAAATTTCAATTGGAGATCATTCAATATAATCAAAATCACGCTCTGCCAACTTAATTTTTACATGTTTCGCCTTTTTTCCTTAATTTAATAAAATACTTCTTCCTAGTTACGACTTAATTGCAGCTGCAGCCGAAACTAAATTTTAAGTTGGTACTTAGCCAGAAAAGTCGAAACTAAGGCGACTATGAATAGCTTTAGTTGTAACTTAGGATAGTTTCGACTTAGTTATGAACTAAATATGACTATGAATATGCGCCAAAGAAACCAATTCATAAATATTAAGACGAATTTTAAAAGTGGCGAATTGACAAGGAAAGATTCGACCACATCTGTCCATGAAGGAACACGGTAGGTATATCAATGG
>NW_016158380.1:72057-85465 GCF_001687245.7 Rhagoletis zephyria | reverse complement strand
AGGGAAAACAAAAGAATTGTTACAAGTACAATGTGTACAATGGCCGCAAACCTCACTGCTTTACACATTCTAATATCCTTTCGCAATGAGTGTTGTTCATATTGATTAGGGTGACCCTTAAAAATGAAATTTTAAGTCTCACCCCCTCAGTCGCTAATACAATGGTCAAAGATATCACGTATAAATTTTAGTCCCGATTGGAGACTGTTAAGGCGTGTCGCACAGGGGTCAAAGTTCAGATTCCTCTAAGGAGACTCAAAAAATTTAAGTTAATTTTTTTTCATCTAATACCCAAAATCGATACTACTGTAGACGCAGATATCACGCATAAATTTGTGTCCCGATTGGAGTCGGTTAAGGCGTGTTGCACAGGGGTCAAAGTTCAGATTCCCCTATGGAGACTCAAAAATTTAAATTAATTTTATTTTTCATCTTACCCTACTCAAATCGGGACCAAAATTTATATGTGACATCTTCGACGTTAGTAGTATCGATTTTGGGTATTAGATGAAAAAAATATTAATTTGAATTTTTTGAGTCTTCATAGAGGAATCTGAACTTTGACCCCTGTGCAACACACCTAAACCGTCTCCGATCGGGACCAAAATTTTTGTGTGATATCTTTGACTATATTAGCATCGATGTGGGGGTTGACGTTTAGGAAATGTGATGTAATAATGTACCTAATACTTTTAAGGACCACCCTAGTGTACATTGATGTTTCGCTTATGTTTGTACAATCGCACAATAGTTAGTACCTCGTCTGTCATAACAATTGCAATATATTTTTTAATTTTAGTGTGTGCACATATAATTGTAGTTATACTTATACTCTAATAAAATAAACAATATATCGTTGGCTTAGTTCGCAAACGTGCTAAGTCCACTTTTTTATGTAAATTGAGATTTTGATGCAGTAAGATAGCATAACTGAAAATACATCATTACCAAAAAAGAAAATTACCGTAATGTCGTTTTTACTTGTTGTTATGCATTGGTACGCAAATGTGCTAAGTCCAAAAAAATCAAAAAAATATATATACACGTCTGTCCGTGTACACGATAACTCAAGATATCTCAACGAAATTTGGTATGTAGGTTGCCCTTTATCCNATGTTTGGGAAATCATCACGCGGAAACGACTGAACGGATTTGCATGAAATTTTGTACGCAGATAGCTTATGGGCCAGACTGGTTAATAGGCTATTTTTTTAAGAGTTGCCACCTGTTAAAAAAGTTTAATTTATTTAATTTGCGGGAACGACTGAACGNGGATTTGCATGAAATTTTGTACGCAGATAGCTTATGGGCCAGACTGGTTAGTAGGCTATTTTTTTAAGAGTTGCCACCTGTTAAAAAAGTTGAATTTATTTAATTTGCGGGAACGACTGAACANAATTTGCGGGAACGACTGAACGGATTTGCAAGAAAATTTGCACACAGATAGCTTATGACCTAGGTCGGAAAGTAGGCTACTTTTTTAAGAGTTGCCACCTGTTAGAAATGTTTAATTAAATTAATACGCGGAAATCAGTGAACTGATTTGCATGGAAGTTTTCACAAAGATAGCTTATGAGCTAGGTTTTTTTAAGAGTTTCCACCTGCTAAAAAGTTTAATTAAATTAATACGCCCAAAAGTCTGAACGGATTTGCATGAAATTTTGCAAGCAGATAGCTTGTGACCTACAGTGGAAAACAGGCTAATCTTTTGAAAGAGTTGCCACCTGTTCAAAAAGTTTAATTAAATTAATACGCGGAAACGACTGAACAGATTTGCATGAAATTTCGCACAGAGATAGCTTATGGCCTACGTTGGAAAATAGGCTACTATTTTAAGAGTTGCCACCTGTTTGATAATGAAATTTTGCTCTCAGATGGTTTATGACCTGGATTGAAAAATAGGCTACTTCCTTAACCGGTTTCCCGATCAGAACGAAATTTGGTACACTTACTACGGATTTCGCAAGGATGGTCTTAGACTGAGAGTAAGTCCGATAACTCAAGGCCCCTCCCATACAAATTGGAATTTTCATATTACATACATATCTGGAAGTATTTATGGGAGAGAACTGGAACTTGGTATACAGATATGTATGTGAAATCAATGTTGGCATTAATCGATTGATGTTTTAATCAATTAGTTAATTCGATTAAATTCAATCTGATTACAGTTAATCATGAGTACTTTTAATCATAACCGCGATTAAAAAAAATAATTTTTAATCATTAACTCTTAATTTGATCAAGTAGGTTTGGTGATTAATTAATTTATGCTGGAATTTTTCTGTGCACACACAGCAAGTTAATCCGGTATGGCTAAGTCGGGTTTCCTCATCAATCTGAGCAATTTGGTGTGCATTTTCATTAAGATCTATACCGACCAACATAATTACTGTAACTGGTGTTTGGTTTCAAATTCGGACAAACTAGACAACTTAATCAGATTTTATTTTTAATGGGATTAAGGATTAATGATTAAAATTAATTAATCGTAATCGTAGCCAGCGATTAACGATTAAAAAATTTAATCATTAATCGTACAGTTGATTACGACTAATTAATTTTAATCGTCAAACATTTTAATCGTTAATCAGATTAACATTTTGCCAACACTGTGTGAAATCATATTCATATTCACGGAGAAAAATTGACATTTTTGGAAAAGAGGCGTAGCACCTTCCATACTGACTAAAAGTTTCATATTGTATGTATGTGAAACTAATACTATACTCATGGAGAAAAATGAGAGTTATTGGAAAAGGTGGTGGGGAAACTCCCATGCAAATTGATTTTTCTATGCTGTATATCTCTGGAGGTGTTCATTGCAGAGGACTGGAACTTGGCACCGAGATGTGTATACAAAATTAATTCCATACTCATGGAGAAAAATTTGCGTTATACGAAAAGGGGACATGGTACCTCCCGTACAAATTTACTGTTTTATACTGCATATCTCTAGAGGTGTTCATGGTAGAGTACTTTGACTTGGTACTGGGTTATGTAAAATCATTTCTAAATTCATGGAAGAAGATTAGGGTTATAAGAAAAAGGGGCGTGGCACTTCCTGTACAAATTGACTTTTTCTTGCCACTTATCCCTGGAAGTGTTTGTGGCAGAATACTGGAACTTGATATGGAGTTGTGTATACAAAATGTATCAATTGTTCATGGAAAAAATGTGAGTTATTAAAAAAGGAGGCATGTCGCCTCCCATACATACTAAAAATTTCTTAATATTAATCTCTGGAAGGATAGAAAATGTCTGGAAGTATTTTAAATTTGTTATGGAGATTTATTTTATAAGTGCAGTACTGACAGAAAAAATTCCATTTAATGGAAAAGGGAGAGCCGGGTTGGCCTTATAATCCAAAGCTTTCATGATGCATACATACTTCTTGAGGCATTTGCTACAGTAATGAGAAGTGGTATTTTATCAAGGCCAAATTACTAAATTTGAGCTGAAAATATTAGAACCCGCCTTGGCACCTCCAAGAAGGTTATACGGTCACGCGTCGTATCCCTGGAACCATTTTAAGGTAAACTTAGAGGGATTTATATCCTTCGTATGCCTAGCGCGAGACGAGATTTTTTAATTTCATAGTTTTAAACGGCCTAAGTACCTTAACTCGCTTAAAAAATAACGAGCTATAACGAAATGGGGACAGAAATAAAATATAACATCATTAAATTATTTTTCATATTTGTTTAAAAACGTGGGGTGAAACCCGCGGGTATAAGCTAGTATAAAGTAATAGCCGTTTTCGTTGTTCGGAGTTAACTCCAAAATTAATGCATAGATTTTAGTCAAATTTTCAGGGGTTATACCTTGCATATATGGCCCTATTATAGACTACCAGACAACTCGGTAGGTGGCGCTGGGGTCGAGTTGTTTATAAAAATCGTATTTACGAACCGAGTTATTTTAAATTGAAAATGTAAGCTACCAGCGTGATGGCAAACACGTTTACCAAAAATAGACCCGCCAGGTGGCGCGGGAGTCGAGTTATTTATAAAAGTCGTATTTTTGAACCGATTTTTTTCAAATTCAAAAGCTATAGTTTCAGCATAATGGAAAATACGTATACCTAAAACAGAGCCGCTAAGTGGCGCGGGAGGCGAGTTATTTATAAAAGTTGTATTTATGAACCGATTTCGCAAGCATGATGAAAAAAGCACTTGCGAAAAACGGACCCGCTAAGTGGTGCTGGAGTTGAGTTATTTATAAAAGCCGTATTTATGAACCTATTTTGTTAATACACATACGAAACGTTTATACTTTCATAATCTGCCTTCTCCTGAGTTTCGCCCAAAAAAAATTCACCCGAAAATTTGTCAACCCATACTAAATACATAGAAACCAAAAGTGAAAAGTGAACCGGTTCGGGGAAAATGAAATTCATGATAAGGCTGAATGATTTTTTTTCATTCGAAACATTTTAGCCTTATCATGAGTTTCATCTTCCTTGAACCGGTTCACTTTTCGCTTTTGGTTTCCATGTCTTACTATGGGGGGAATCAAAATTTTTGCGTGAATTTTTTTTCGGGCGAGACTCAGGATAAGGAGGATTACATACATACAATGATAGCCATTTCCGTTTTCCGGACTAAACTCAAAAACCACTCAATAGAGCCCATCAAATTGTCGGAGGTCCTATTATAGGCTACTAGAAAACACGCTGGTGGCGCTGGAGTAGAGTTACTTATAAAAGTCGTATTTATTAACAGATTTCGTTCAAATTCGCAGCGTGACTACCTGGGACCCAATGGATGACGCTGCACTCGAAACATATAGAAACCCCCACGGGGTTTGTTTATCTTAGACGAATTTACTTTTCAGATGGCTAAAACAAGGATGCGATTAAGTATGCATATATAGACGTAACACTGTGTAAGCGTGATCTTGCATCTACCTCCGATTGACGAAGTTGCTCGAGGCGGTCGTTATTACAGCTGTAAGACTCAAAGGCGCGTATTCATAGTCCAGCCACTAAGTCGAAACTAATAAAGTTGCAACTTAAATTTAGGTACCAACTTAAAATTCACTTCTATTCATAGTCGCATTTCAGACTTCTACTAAGTAGTTTTAACTTAGTTTTACGATATTGCAAAACGAGTGAAAATGTATCGATTTTTCTTTACGATATTTTGGAAAAATTACATTTTTATTAAATAATGTCAAGTTTGATCATCCGTTTATGTAATTTTTACTTTCATTGCATGTTTATGCAAAAGAATAAGGTATACGTTTCTTGTTAATTGTTTGAAATAGCCAGAACTACCGCAATGATGTGAAGTCGATGTTTATTGAATGCATGCTGTGAAACATACAAACACATTCTAAATTTTATGCCATAATTTGCTTTAAAAGAACAAGTTTGAAATTGACTTATTATTTGAGCATTTATATATGTAAATCATTCCAATTATAAAATTGTGATGTAGCCTTATTCGAATTGTAATACGCATTTAATTTCATCTTCCGATTCAAATGGATCGCTCTTTGTAAATTTCAATTGGAGATCATTCAATATAATCAAAATCACGCTCTGCCAACTTAATTTTTACATGTTTCGCCTTTTTTCCTTAATTTAATAAAATACTTCTTCCTAGTTACGACTTAATTGCAGCTGCAGCCGAAACTAAATTTTAAGTTGGTACTTAGCCAGAAAAGTCGAAACTAAGGCGACTATGAATAGCTTTAGTTGTAACTTAGGATAGTTTCGACTTAGTTATGAACTAAATATGACTATGAATATGCGCCAAAGAAACCAATTCATAAATATTAAGACGAATTTTAAAAGTGGCGAATTGACAAGGAAAGATTCGACCACATCTGTCCATGAAGGAACACGGTAGGTATATCAATGGCTTCATTTGAACGATATTCATGAGATCACACGACTCATTTAGCCAATTTACGCGAAAACTTTTCATCCTGTGGGGCAACGAGGATTCATGGCCTTCCTATAATTGAAAACGCTCATCTGTGCTCTTGAGTTTCCGTATAAGGATTTTTATTGGCTTACAAGGTACACCGGACCAATGCTGAAGTTGCAGGATCATAGAAGAATATTGCGCACGCTTGGCAGAGATCTCACAGGTGGAGATAAGACCATAGGTAAAACGCATTACATCGAAAGAGATTAGTATTCCGTATGGAATCACAGCGCTACTATTCTTGGCATATGTGTGAGGAGGATTCCGTTTTTTAGTCGTTTCATTTAAACTAAAAATGTTTACTTTACAGACTGCTTTTGCTTTTAAACGCTATTTTTGAATTGGCCAACGCAAAAGATCTTATTAGGCGCCGCGAAGCAAGCGGTCATTTGCTTGTTTATCATAAATCAAGAACCAAATGAAGAAAAAAAGGTGTTTTCATTTATTTTAGCCCCCACTGTTGAGGATATTTAAAAAATTCCTAAAGGTATACAACGATTTGTAAGCTTAATGTTTATAATTGAAAACTTAAAAAAAACTTTCTTTAAGTTTATTTTGCTTGTTGGGTACAAACCACACACTCGTACGTACATGTGCTATCTATAGAAATTATGAAAGAAAATGTGAACATACTTGGTTTATGTGAAGTAATTTGATCGAAACAAAGTAATTTATGCTGTAATGTGAATCTAGTTTAAATTACTTCAAATTGAGCTAAACATGTTAAATGGGCTTAAACCAGTTTAATGAAAAAAACATGTGCATAAACAAGTTAAATCGCATGCAATTGTTGTTGGAAAATTGAACCAGTTAAATCATTTAACTGTTTGAAAACCAGTTCAGCGCAGAGTTGTATTAGAAAGCTTTCTCCTCCGGCCAATCAGAAAGACCCAAAAGCTTTCATTTGACACGCCAACGTTCAAAAAATTTATGTTCTGAAAAATATTAAAAATTATCAAAAAATATCAAAATTGTATGCATGTCTTCCCGCCAAAAAAGAGGCCAAGGCGGTAATTGTTATTTTTAGTTTAGTTATTTCCCATGAGGTCTCATCGTACGCAGAGATAAATAGCGCATACGCAAATTTTTTTTCGAATTGTTATTGGTAATCAAACAGAGGGGGTGAAATAACACAAACGGCAATAACGCAAAATTTGCTTTATTTCCTTTTTAAATGGGAAATAATACCAAAATTCAAGTTTTGCTTTATTTTCAACAAAGGTTGGAAATAAAACAAATTTTGCTTTATTTCCCATTGCTTATTTATACTATTTGTAAAAAAAAACCAGTTTACTGACAGAAGGAAAAAGAACTTTGTTTATTCCAAAAATACAATTAAACCAAGGCACATTGGACAGGTAGTATCAGTATAGCAGCTGATTTGATTTTTTTCAAATTATTTGTTCTCGAAAATATCAAATATTTTTAATTTCTTTTCACAAAAATTCTAAATTGTTAAAGTCTATTTGCATGTAAAACCTTTTTCCGTACAAAACCAGCGATTGAATAGCTGCTTTTGGAACGCTCGCTGAACTCGACAGCACAACCGCTGATTACTGGGCCTGGCACAGGATGGATTAATTCTTCGAGAAGCAAACCAATTTACTCAGAAAATTTTGTATCTTTTTGTATTTCGCATGACACGCTTTGATGTAGAAGAAAAAATCAGAACAGTTTTTGACACTTTCGGTACCAGAAGCAACAACAAAATACAGGCAAATGTTGTTTTTGCTCAAATGCTCTAAACCTGTTTGATAGGCCTTGAATTAAACAAAAAATGTGATATAATTCATATGAAGAAAGTAATATTCACAAAATATTTTTACTTATGAAAAGTCGAACAAAATATCGTCTTCAATAACTGCTCGGCATATTGGACATAGCGCTTTTGTATGAATTTTATCTGCATGCTTTTTACTATGTTAAAAACATTGCTGGAAAACCTTAAAATGTTTACAGGGAACGATGTCGCATTAAACAGATGAAGTAATAAAACTTTATTTTCTGACATTCGGCTGCCTTACAGTCACATTTTATAGGCAAATTTTCAAATAAGGCAGTGGCACCTGGTAAATTCCACTATGGGTGGGATGCATGCAGTAACACCATACACAATAATTCCCATTACTTGAACATTGAAAAGCAATTTCAGAAGTGAACTGGTTTTATTTTATTATTTTTCTTTTTTCTAAACGGTTATAATGCCACTAGTGCATAATTGCGAAAGGAGGGAATGAGGGTGCGGGACGCGAGCGCGAGCGCGACGTCGAACGCGGCGCGGCACTGGGCACTTTCAAAATTGTATATTTACAAATCCGTCCATTTATGTAACTTGTTTTGCTTTATTACTCAAATTGTTAAGTTTAAAAGTTGGTCTTATTGCTCAGCGAGAAATGAATTAAAGCAAATTTGTGTTATTTCACATTCAATTGGGAAATAACACAAATTTGCGTTATTGCCGTTTGTGTTACAAAAATTGTTTAAAAATCAGACGTCTCGGTTGCACAGCAAATCGGTTAATCGTTTCTGCAATTATTTCACATTGATTTTCTAAAACAAATTTTCGATGTATGCTTAAGATGCAAAAACCTAAAGGTAAATTTTATAAGAAATTAAACTGACAATTTATTGAAACTAGTAGAAACCCTCGAAATTCGGGTGTATGCAGTAAAGAAATACTTACTAAAATTAAGAAATTAAATTTAAGCATATAATAAAACGTGATATTCGTAAATATACTTCAGTATTTAGTTGAAGATTTGTTTAAAGAACTTCGTGAAAGACAACAATTAATCTTGTACTGCTAGAGGCTTGATAACCCAGAAAATTGGGGCCGTATAAAATTTCAACCACTGATTCTAAACATTTTAAAATATGTATACCGGCTAATTTTGTATCGTTCATTTCAAAAATCACATCAACAAATTTGTCATTTCCTAGTCATTCAGGGTCCTTTATAATGGTCAGTGATATCCTAGTGTTTAAAAAAGGTCAACTATTTTTATTTTTTGCTTTCACGGAATATATTTCAAAACTATGAATAACACTGTGACACAAAAACTAAAAAATTTCAGAACACACAAAAGAATCGATATACTCACGAAACAATGGGCCAAATACAATAAAAGTGCCTTTTTAGTTTTTCACTCTGCCGTCAGGATTTTTTTCAAAGGACTTTGAATTTCTAAAGATATGATTAATTCAAAAAATTATTTAATAAAATCAGTGCATGTATAGCATTCGCACATTTATTTAAACCTAACGCAAATCAATTTAACCCAAACGCAAATCAATTTAACCCAAACGCAAATTAAATTAAACCAAACGCAAATTAATTTAACCCAAACGCAAATTAAATTAAACCAAACACAAATTAATATAACCCAAACGCAAATTAATTTAACCCAAACGCACATTAATTTCACCCAAACGCAAATTTAATTAAACCAAACGCAAATTAAATTAAACCAAAGGCAAATTTTATTAATCCACATAGAAATTAAACGCAACACAACAAAAGGGTAACTATTACTATTATATGGTGTTTACATGAGACGATTTTAGAGGTGATTAGTGTAATCAAAAGTTTGCTGCCACCCAAATTCATTAGTGAAAAGGCCGTTCACACCAAACGATTATTGCTTCCACCTAAAAGTTGCCCATGGAATCTTTGCATTCGAGAAACAAAGCAGAACAGCCACTCGGGATGTTGATCCGTTGCTGTCTCGCCAACGACGTGTGAAGTGAGCATAAACAATTGTTCTATGGCGTGCCCACCATTGCTATAGATTCAAACTACAACTACTAATCTATAGTGGCAATGATAGTTTTTGGTTTAAATTAATTTGCGTTTGGTTTAATTTAATTTGCGTTTGGCTGAAATTAATTTGCGTTTGGGTGAAATTAATTTGCGTTTGGGTTAAATTAATTTGCGATTGGGTTAAATTAATTTACGTTGGGTTTAATTTAATTTGCGTTTGGGTTAAATTGATTTGCGTTTGGGTTAAATTGATTTGCGTTTTGTTTATATAAATGTGCGAATGCCATAGAATAACATTATCGGTACCAAATGAAAGAGAAAATTCTATTGATTTTAAAAACACAATCTGCCTTATCCTGAGTTTCGGCTGAAAAACCATGGAAACCGAAAGTGAAAAGTGAACCGGTTCGGGGAAAATGAAACTAATGATAAGGCTGAATTGAATTGAAGTTTTTTGTTTACAAGGACGAATAGGTACTGAAAATGCGCTTTTAATAAACTTTATCTTTTCAAGTTCATAAAGTTTGCAGGACGAAATTCGATAATGTGGTCGTATGTACATATATTAGTCCTCAAACAATAATTTTTTCAAAAATAAATATAAACCACATAAATCAAAGTTACAAGCTTTATACAAAATTTAGGAAAATTCCACAAATTTTCATCAAAATTTCAACTTTTTAAACTGATTTTTAAGAACATTTTTGGGTATGCAATTTTAGTTTAATGAAGTGCAAGTTTCAATCGGCTAAAAAATCCCGTTGATTTCTGAGAATTTTTCTTTGGTGACGGATTTTTGCACTTCTTCCATATAAGCATAAATTTCTTATGAAACAAAATCCGGGAGACCGTTAGCAACAAAATTTCGAAAAAACAACGCCATTTTTTGTAAATTACACTTGTTATATAAAAAAAGCAAAAGTAGTCTCCAAAAAACAATTATCAAAATTCAGCGCGATTTTTAGCTGGTTGAAACTTGCACTTTATTAGGCTAAAATTGTATTCTAGCCCATGCATACCCAAAAATGTTGTAAAGATTCAGATAAAAAGTGGAAATTTTGTTGAATTTGCCTAAATTTTGTATAAAGATTGAAACTGATTTATATGCTTTTTACTACCGGGCAATGAATTTTGCTTTCAGCTGCCATTTCTTAGTATTGTATACTACATAGAAGGTAAACTTCAAAGGTTACGGTGGGCTCGAGCCCTGCCCCTACCAGCGACGCCCATGCATATTCCCAGCGATCTACAAGTCGTACAGGGACAAATTATTCATTAAATTAAAGTAAACTTTGCACAAACTTTTCAGATTTAAGATTCATTGCCCCATTTTCGAAATACTTGCGTCGAAAGATTTTAAAATTTTTACATTGAGCAAAGCATTGCTACGTTCATTTCGATAGGCAGCGTCTCAGCGGGACATAAGAGAATGCAAAATTGTTCCATTTACATGTCTATTCTGCACGTTACCGAAGATTTGGAACCATATAATTTTATTACCAAAAAATGTAACCAGTTCTTGTCACCGCGATTCTAGGAACGTTGGTAATGCAGTTAAAATATTCAGCAATTCAGCTATGAAGAATTGTGCAAATTCTGGCATTGCATATTTCACGGGGCAATACTTTGTTACCAGCTTATGAGATGGTAACAAAATTTACCGGTTACAAGAGTACACAGAATGCGAAAAGGGTTTAATAATTGACAGGAACTTTAATTACCGGTTACAAACTTTTTATTACCAGCGCAGAATAGACCTGTTATTCGCTTTCGTTTCTGTTTTTGTTTCATATCGTTCAAAGCATTGCTACGTTGGTGTGCATTAGAGGTATACGCCGCCGAGCCACGCCGCCGCCGCCGCCGTTTTTTGTCATTACTCACGCGCCGCCGCCGAGTTACGAAAATATCGGCGCGGCGGCGGCGGCGGCGGCGTTCGGCGACTAAGGAATTTTGTACAAAGTTTTCATGAAACGCATCGCTTGAAGGAACTACTACTACAGAATATATAAAATTTTTTTCAATACCACAACAATATTCCTTTTTTACAGATTACTACAACAACAAGAAAGTTGTCACACACCAAAAGACTTTAACGATAATATCTCAGAAAGAGTTGAATATTTTTTAAACAGATTTTAAATAAGTAAGTTATTTTATTCCGGGGTCCCACAGACGTATACAAGTTCTATGTGGCTGTGTGAAAACTATGTTAGCATTCACAAGTGGTGGGCAAACCCCTGAAAGGTTTTGCTCCATCGCATCGCAATGTTTTCTACACAGGGTTAAAGTTCCCCCTTCTTGATGGAAATTAGTAGTATTTTTCATTACTTTTGTTTACCCTCGGAAAATTTGGCACTAAAAATTTTAGTGGAAATTTTAACCAGGCCTGTTCTGCTGGGAGTTGATGGATAAAACCCCCGGAAAATAGTAGACCACCCTAGTTTTCAATCTATAACCCGCAAAAAATCGTAAGAACCCCTTAATTTAACATAACGGTAGATAACGTTATTTCAGAAATTTATTAATAGCGAAATAAATTACTCCAATAACTTAACTTAAATTTTTTTTTTTTATTTCTTTAAATTTAAATAGTACATACGGATCTATAGAGAACATAGAGAACCATGTACGTATGTAGTATATTTCTTTATTTATTTTTTAATTTCAGTCTACAGAACTAGTTTCTTACAGACTAGTGAAGACTCTAGGTGAATATTGTAAACAAATTAATCTTAAATCTATCAATACTTAAGTTAAAATCGATAACACTAGAATATGTACTGCACAATTCAATGATATAGCAATTGGTTCATTTTTGGCATAATTCGTGGTATGCAGAGCATCAACCAATAGTTTTTTGTTTCTTAAATTACGCGGGGGATTATATAATATGAGCAAATCTGTTAAATAAGCGCAATTTGTGTGCCCATTGATTATTTTATAAATAAATGTAATGAAGAAGTAATCTCTTCTTTCCTTCAAAGACTGGAGACCCAGCAATTTCTGTCTGCCAATATAGGGAGGAACATAACCTTGCCAGGGCAACTTGCAAATAGCGAATTTGGTGAAAATCTTTTGAACTCTTTCTATTTTTCTTTCACTTCATAATATGGACTCCATATTATAGAACAGTATTCCAGACGGCTTCTTACTAAAGGATTTTAAAGTTACTGGATCTCTGAACTCTTGAGTATTTCGCCTAATAAAGCCTATCATTGAGAACGATTTAGATACAATATAGTCAACGTGTTTTGTAAACGCGAGTTTGGAGTCAAAAATAATGCCCAAATCTTTTATTTCAGTGCTCCGCTTTATAACGCAACCATCTAATTTATAGTCAAAAGGTATATCACTACTAGACTGCCTAGAGAACGTAACTACGCAACATCTACCTATATTTAGGTTCAAACAGTTTAATGTACACCACTGCTGAAATTCATCTAGATCGAGCTAAAGACGATTACAATCTGAGAGATCACGCACAACTGAAAAAAGTTTAACATCATCTGCAAACATCAGGCAGTTTGCAAAATTAAAACAGTTAGGCAAGTCGTTTATAAATAGAATAAGCAACAGTGGTCCACAATGCGTGACCTGTGGTATGCCCGACCATGCATTAACTGTCACTTGAGATGTTGTTGCCCCAATTTGCACAAGTAACTTTCTTTGCGTTAGACCCTCTTCGGTTCGCCTATCCATCAGCGCCAAGCGT
>NW_016158380.1:57955-71907 GCF_001687245.7 Rhagoletis zephyria | reverse complement strand
TTAGTAGCCTCATGGCTCTTATGGGCAGTAGCGCCGGCCTTTACAGACGCGCCGGCGTCGCCGCCGCCGCCGATTATTTTTGAAGTTGACCACGCCGCCGCCGCAAAGCCTGTCGGCGTAAACCTCTAGTGTGCATGTAGGCAGTGATACAGCAGAAGATCAGCAAAGAAAATGTTCCCATTGGCTCCGTACATACGTACACACAAAGAACGTAGATAACAAGCATCCCAGCGTGACCGAAACTCCAACACAAACGCAAATTGTATGCTGTTACTAACACACATGTAATAATTTTTGATTGGAGTGCCATCTATTGTTTTTTCTTGCGAGGTATCTTTCGCTTATGACTAAGTAGTCAAGCTAATCTTTTCACATATGAGCAAGCAGGCAAACTATTTGGTTTGAAAAATCACACGTACACAAAACTTCTGGGAGCATTTTTGATTCACTATTAAGAATGTGATAGCAAAACGTGCCGAACTTAATGGGCACGCATGACGGTCACGTTACTAGGAAAGTGACCGTCACTGTTCTTGCTGGGATAGTGGAATTATATACAAGTGATGTCATGATGCAATAATACAAGGTAGTATCAATTGTGACAGCTCGATTTGACACTGCCTTAGCTCAGTAGAACGAGAAGAAAAACGGGAAGAAATTAAGGCCCATTTGGGGGAAAAATATAAAATTTCACATTTTTTCCTAAACAAAATTAGCTTTTTTATAGTATATTCGTAATGAAATTAACTAAAATAAGATAAAATACCTTTTTAAGAAAAACAAGTAAGAAAGTCTAAGTTCGGGCGGAGCCGAACTTTAAATACCCGGCGCAAATATTAAATGTATGTTTTTCACCTTTCCGAAAGCTACCTCTGCATGGTAAGCCGGGGTGTATCAATTTTGAGTAAATTAGCGTCCTTAAATTTCGAAATATTGAAGCTTCAAGCATTTCCAAAATTTACCATTAAATGAAAAGCCGTAATTTTAGTCCGATTTCAATAATTTTGAACGTTGTGCTTTTATGTGGCAAGCACAATAACCATACCGAGTTTGGTACAAATTGGTAGAACGGTTACCGAGATACATATATATATATGGGCGGTGCCACGCCCATTTTCCAAAATTTTATCATAAACGTATTTATTGCTAAAGAATTGTTGCAAGTGCCAATTTTGAATAAATTAGCTTTAATATTTACTGATTTATTGAAGATTTCGTATTTCTCTAAATTACCGTTATATGGAATGTGGGCGTGGTTATTGTCCGATTTAAAAATACAATTCGGCCATTTGGTATGCAGTACCAAGGCCAATAACTGTGCCAAGTTTGGAAGAAATCGGTGCAGCGGTTGCCAAGATATACACATGTAACCATAAGTGGGCGTGGCTACGCCCATTTTTCAAAAATTTATAATTTTCTTTTTTTTTCGTCTAAAAATAATTGTAAATATCAATTTTGAGTGAATAATCTTCAGTAGTTATTAAGATATCGCAGTTTTCGTATTTCTGAAAATTACCGTTATATGGGAGGTAGGGGAGGTTATTGTCCGATTTTGCCCATTTTCAATATTATCCGTCCTACGCCCGAAAGAAGTACCAAGTTTCGTTAAGATATCTCAATTTTTACTCGAGTTATCGTGTGCACAGACGGACGGACAGACGGACGGACAGACAGTCACCGCTTAATCGATTTCTCTTTTCATCCTGATCATTTATGTATACATTTGTCTATATCTATCTCTATTGGTTTTGCCTGTTACAAACAACCGTTATGTGAACAAAGTTATAATACCCTTGTGCACAAGTGCGCTCGGGTATAAAAATGTGTATACTGAGAAAAAATAAAAAAATATTCAACTATATTATTAGGCAAAGAATTGTTAAAAAAGTAACACTGTCTCCCCTAAGGCAGTAAATATGGCGGAATTGGAGCGAGAAGTTGCCAACTGATAACACCGGTATTGTTGCATCATGAGGTGATGTCAGTAGACGACATAACTGTAAATTTTGACTTTAATGGCTGCCTTATTTTCAGTGCCCGTTGGCCTACATTTAATTAACTTTCCATATAAAATGGGAGCAAATTATACTGCTTCTAATATTTTCTGATAAACGTATGCGTTGGAACTACTGTTTTCTTCTTGCCAATTTGAATAAATGTTTATAATTTTATTCGTTTGCTGAAAGCTTTAAATAAAATTGAGATTCGTGATAAATAATTGGTTTAATTACTAATAGTGATTAGCGGAGTTTTAAGTTATACTCGCGTCTTGTGGGATTGAAAATCTAAACGCACGGTACATATTACATTTAGTTCAAATAGGCATCTAGCCCTTCAGTTCCATCTTTGGTGTATGAACGTATATGATTTGTGGAGATTGCAAGTGTAATGCAGTTACGCTTGGAATCTTGTTCCTAAGTATGCATTTTAAAGTGCATTGGTTGTTGGACTACAGGAATAATACAATACAATCAGTTTTGTTGGTCAGCAAACCGATTGCTTTTAAGATTGGATGTCGGCTCCTAGCCTGTAGCTCCATCTCAGTTTACAAAATAAACTGTTCGCTTAATCCTATTTCTTCGTAAAAAAAATTTCATGCATGAATCTCATTACACACAGAATCTGTGGTCATAAGCAATAAGCGCCTAAGTCGAAAAACCTGAATTCGAAAAAACGTTTTAAACATTTGGATTGTATGCTAACCTTATGGGGAAACCAAAATATGTTCGTCTATAACTTTTTAAATAGCCTAGCTGGCGAGATGGAATAGTAGTTGCAGAATACGATACCATATATAGCTCAATTCTTTCTTAAATCGACTTAGGCGGTTATTGCTTATGACCGCAGATATAAAGATTTCAAAAAATAGTATGTGTATAATACTTTGTTTACGGAGGTATCACACTTTCCTTATTTTTAATATTAAAAATGTATGTACATATGTATGTATAATCTATTAACAGACTATGCCCAAAGAATCCTGTGCATTATGTCGTAAGACATGGCAGAATGGAGTAAATCTTTATCATGTACCCAAAAACGAGATAATAAGAAAGAAATGGTTTGACGCGTGCGGTGTGACTCTGCACCAAGGCGGTCGGATTTGTGCATTGCATTTTGAAGAGGCAGATTTTGAACATACCGTTCTGCGTAAACGTCTGAGGATGACTTCCATTCCAATGATGGTGGTCTACCTGTCGTCTTGGAATGAGCCGCCATTAGCCGTCAAAGAAAGTTCAACTCAAACTGAGTATGTATTCATTTACATAGGTTGATTAAAAACACCACTAATTTAAAACAATTGGAAATCATAGCAATAGCTTTATCATGGATGCTGTAGTTTTTGAAAATTTTTATTTGAGAAATAAGGTAAAATCAATTAGCGATGAAAATGCTCAGCTGAAGCAGAAAATTGAAGAGCTGGAATCTTTGCATCAAAGTGCGTCTTCCATTTTTACCTCAACACAGCTACGAAAGATGTCTTGTCCAGATAAAAAACTTCATTGGAAGTATAAAGACATCTCGTGGGCTATCCCATTGCACACTGCAGGGCCAAGAGCATACAACCATTTATATAATAAAGGATTGCCCTTGCCGTCTGCGTCGACATTAGCAAGATGGTTGCAAAAGCTTAAATTTCGGGATGGAGTATTAAAATTTGTCATAAACTGTATGAAACACTCACGCATTAATGATTTAGCTGATAGAGCATGCATTCTAGCATTTGATGAAATGCGAAAGCGTATGAGCACGACCCGCTAACGGATACGGTGCGAAAACCTGCCAACTATGTTCAGATGGTAATAGCCCGCGGACTAAAGCGCTCCTGGAAGCAACCGATATTTTACTCATTTGACTGTAAAATGAGTAGAAGCATTTTGGAAAACCTGATTTTCGAGCTTGAAGAAGCAAGCTTGCCTGTAGTCGGAATATAGCATTCGCACATATATTTAAACCAAACGCAAATCAAGTTAACCCAAACGCAAATTTAATTAAACCAAACGCAAATTAATTTAACCCAAACGCAAATTAAATTAAACCAAACGCAAATTAATTTAACCCAAACACACATTAATTTCACCCAAACGCAAATTAAATTAAACCAAACGCAAATTAAATTAAACCAAAGGCAAATTTTATTAATCCACATAGAAATTAAACGCAACACAGCAAAAAGGTAACTATTACTATTATATGGTGTTTACATGAGGCGATTTTAGAGGTGATTAGTGTAATCAAAAGTTTGCTGCCAAATTCATTAGAAGCCAAGAATTATAGAATACAAGATTGCGCCAATCGAGCTGAGAGCAACTGGCCGTGACGTCAAAAAATACCAGAATGAGAGAGCAAGACGAACTCGACAAGAAAAAGAGGAAGCATCGACCAAAAGGCAGTGTTGCCAAGTTTTGACTTTGAAAAAGCACCAAATTTGTATTGATGTATTTTATGGACTTTATATGAATACATAATTTTATTGTAAGGATGCCGATTCAAAAATCAATGTTTCTTGCACAACGGTCGATTTCTTCTGGCATGCTTGAAGGTGCTGCCACATATTTCTTTGTCACTTATGATTGTCATTGTGCCATGATTTTGTTAAAATTTTTGTAAAATTGCTTACCACACTTACGATTGCTATAAATTTTGCTTAATTTTTTTTGAGATTTTCTAATTTGGTGTCTTCAAACTAAAAACAAAAGCACCAAAAACGCACCTAGCGCAAAACTCAAAAATTTTCACGTTTTGAATACCCACTAAATTTGGTCCGAAAAGCATCAAGTTGGCAACAGTGAATGTAAACAAAAGTATTTTATGACGTCAGCGATTGGGTGGATGCTGTCAAATCGACGAAGAGAGGGTTAGCGGTCCGCGAATGGCGCGACCTTTATTTTCTGGATCGTGATTAGAAGCGATTAGTGAAAAGGCCGTTCACACCAAACGATTATTGCTTCCACCTAAAAGTTGCCTATGGAATCTTTGCATTCGAGAAACAAAGCAGAACAACCACTCGCGATGTTGATCCGTTGCTGTCTCGCCAACGACGTGTGAAGTGAGCATAAACAATTGTTCTGTGGCGTGCTCACCATTGCTATAGATTCAAACTACAACTACTAATCTATAGTGGCAATGATAGTTATTGGTTTAAATTAATTTGCGTTTTGTTTAATTTAATTTGCGTTTGGCTGAAATTAATTTGCGTTTGGGTGAAATTAATTTGCGTTTGGGTTAAATTAATTTGCGTTTGGGTTAAATTAATTTGCGTTTGATTTAATTTAATTTGCGTTTGGGTTAAATTGATTTGCGTTTGGGTTAAATTGATTTGCGTTTGGTTTAAATAAATGTGCGAATGCTATAGTCTCCGATATGGGTCCAGGTAACCAAGCACTGTGGAAGGAATTAGAAGTATCCGTTTGTAAATATGCACACCAAACGACACAAATGTATAATTTATAATCATTTCTCATACGTTGCTATAATTGTTGCAGAAAAAACATGGTTTACGAATCCAGCTAGAGAATGTGGCAAGTGTTTGCAGATCCACCTCATTTATTAAAGCTAGTTCGAAACCATTTTCTCGACACTGGATTCGTTTTTCGTCAACGATTGGTTTGACTTGTTAAACACTAAGCTGAGTACGATATCAAATTATCCCGCCAAAAAACCTTATGGTATGGACCTAACTCTGCAAAACGAAGTGTTGGAAAATATGAATTCGTTTGCACAGGACAGTTTGGCTCCAAATCGTCGAAGTTTGCTACCTTGTCAAAAGGGTATTTTAATGACAAATGCATCGTTAAAAGGATTGCTGCAATATATACAAGAATTGTTTCCGATGACATACATCTGTACCTACCGTTTAAACCAGGATGTAGTAGAAAATTTTTTTAGTGCAATGAGAGCAAGAGGTGGACAAAACGACAGTCCGACCGCAATGCAATTCAAGTATAAGCTGCGGAAGTACTTACTTGGTAATTTAATAACGCTTAGAAAATATTTATTCACTCTGCAACATTATTTATTCTTTCATTTAGCCAGAGACACTGAAACTTTGTACGCGACAGGAAATGTTGCTGCAGACGACGCAGAGTGGCTGGAGCTCCGCGACATTCCATTCGAAAGTGTTGCGGCTTATTTGGACGAATCAGACAATGCAATCGCGGAGCAGGAGGAATGTGACTTTGAGGAAATAGAGCAATTTCACAAAGATGCTTTAGAGTACGTTGCTGGCTACCTGATTAGGAAACATAAGCTTGATAGGGAAATATCGATAGAAAGCAGCTTTACATGGGTAGATCAAGTGTCACACGGAGCTCTTGTAAAGCCGAGCAGCCATTTTCCTGGGAAACTAAAGTTCCCTGAAATTATATTCAATAAACTAAATGGAAACGGAATATTCGACGGGGAAGATTTTCAAACCACCATGCTAAATGCATCGCAGTATTCGAACTTGCCCGAAAAAATCAAAAAATCATTTTTCAAGTGTAGAATGCATTTTAGAATTAAGGATTCAAACAAAAAATTACGATGTTCGAAACGAAACTAAGACGCACAACAGACAGCGAAATAAAGAATGATTTTTTAGCGTAGCTTTTTCCACTTAAAGAGTTGTTTTATTAGTTAACTAGCCAATACTCACTTCGTTCGCGGCGCGTGATAAGAACTTTTGCGCTGGCCAATGCAAAAATAACGTTCGAAAGTTAAACCCGCTTGTCATGTAAGCCAATAATTGAAGATTTTTAGTAATAACTCGACTCCAACCCCTCTTTGCGGCTCTTTTTTGCTATAGCATTGTCCTTGTCGGCCGCTGTTGTGTAGTGGAAAGCAGTGCTCGCTTTCACACATCAGCACCTGGGTTCAAGCCCTGGTCAAAGCAACATCCCAAAAAATATAAAAAAAGGCTTTCTTTTTAACAGCGCACATAGGGGTATTTAGACGATTTATGCGGCCAAAATTATTTTTATGAATATTTCAACTCGAAATGTTTATAAAAGACGTATTTTGACATTTAGAATTGTAAATGTGTAAAATCAAGTAAATATAGGTTAAAACATTAACAGAGTTGCCACCTGTTAAAAATTTTTGTTCAATTAGTTAAATGAATTGCTGTAATCTGGGTATCAATGGAAATGGGTTTGAAAAGGTTTTATCTCTAAGGAAACTCCGAGGGTTTAAAAAATTAAATTCAACTTTAATTAAAGGAATTAAATAATTCAAATATGTATCACAGTATAGGTAAGAGATGCTCCTTTATGAAAGAGTATCACGTTCTACGCGAAAATTTGGGCGAACAAAATTTTGACAATCAGTTACTCATTATTGGCAAATCAGAAGCAACATAAAAATTTTTACTGCGCAATTTCTGCAACATTTTAGAAAAGTTTCAGGTGAGCATCAGCAACATGTCGTCAGGAAAGCAACAAGTCTGCAATATTGCGGTAATTATTACGTAGCTCGAACGCACCCAGTGTAATTAAATTACATTTTTGTAATAGTCTAGTAGTCTTATTTATTGTTAAGAGAATTTTGTAAGTATTAACTTGGAGTAAATTAGCGTCCTGAATTACTGAACTATTGGAGTTTTCGTATTTTCCACGCATTGCTTTTCCATACCATGGTTATAAAGTCCACCGAGTTTGGTACTAATTGATAAATCGATTACCGACATACACATTTGTGGTCAAAAGTGCGCGGCGCCACGCCCATTATCCAAAAAATTATAATAATTTTATTTAATGCTAAGAGGTTATTCCAAGAATCGATTCGACGAGTTAATTAGCTTCAGTAGTTATTGATTTATCGCAGCTTTTGCGTTTCTGTAAATTACCGTTATATGGGAAGTGGGTGTGGTTATCGCCCGATTTCCAGAATTTTTAGCAGTTATTTTAGATATAGCCTAAGCAAAGCTCGTACCGAGTTTGGTACGGAATAGTGAAGCGGATACTGAGATACAGCATTTCATCATAAGTGGGCGGGGCCACACCCATTTTCAAAAAATTTAATAATAATCCTATTTTGTTCCAAAATTTTACTTTACATACTAATGTTTAACAATTCGGATGCAATATTTACTGAAATATCGTAGATTTATCTAAATTGACATTTATCTAAATTTAAACGCTTGTATACCTAAAACTATTTCTTTAATCATCACTTATATAACACCAATCTAAAGGAAAACAAATCTTTATTCCGAAATATATATCATAGTTGGGTTCGCCTTATATTTCCGCAGATTTCTAGCAACAGGACCGAAAGGTCCTAGAAAACATGACTTTTGCTAATATCTCGGAAACTATTAATTTTTTTAATTAAATGGATTCATATTCTAGTTCAGCGGTTTCAAATTCATCTAAAAAGTTTAATTTTAGTGTTAAAATAGATCTAAAGTAGTGTTACTATATACTAGTTGCGTTTTTAGATTTTTCCTTAATACATTTTCTATGTTAAGAAATACCACTTATCTGCCATTTTCTGCGGGCAGTCTTTTCACACTATATTAGCCAAATTTCTAAGCTTTCAATTGAACAAAGAATAACAACGCGATCTCTCCCGGGGATACAACAAATTCCTTAATATTCACAAAAATTAACAAAAAAATACTCGTTGAAAACCGCTATATTCGTTACATTTGAATTTAACTTTTGCTTAATAAAACGCTTAAAACAAATTTACCTTTAAATGCATTGTTACCTTCTGTATGCGGATCCATCACTATTTTTTAAGAATACAAAGCAGAAATCAAAATATTAACTTAAAACCGTCACGATCTTTCTAGAGAGCGAAAATTTATTTATAAGCAGCGTTAGAATATTCTGCTTCCGGTCAACGGTGAGCGTTCGCTGTGCAAGTTAGAAAAGGGAGGGGGACTGGGAAATGTTATTTCGAATGTTCTCTATCGAAAGCGACAAATTTTTTAAGTTTTCTCCAAAATTTTGTCAAATTGGTTTTTGGCCGCCTAAATCGTTCAAATACCCCTATGTGCTGCGGTCGTCCCTCGGCAGGCAATGGCAAACCTCCGAGTGTATTTCTGCCACGAAAAACAGCTTCTCATAAAAATACAATCGCCGTTCGGAGTCGGGGTAAAACTGTAGGTCCCTCCGCTTTGTGCGACAACATCAAGGCGCCAATCTTTTATTATTATTATTATTGTCCTTGCCGTTACCAATTTTTCCTCATGAGTAGCGTTTGATTTCATATACATATGTACCTCAATACTAAGTTCCAGTAGTCCACCGGTGTTCTTTAAATTTTTTTTATTGAATTGCAAGACAACACCACTCTGTCACTGCCAAACTGTACTTTTCGTCTATCTCTAGACCGATTCCTTGGGGACTGGTCGAAAGCTGACATTTTCAATGCAAGCAAATGTCTAATTCTGAGCAGTCAAATTTTAACCAATGAAGTATTGGTGCTTTACTGAAAATTGGCCGCCTTATTGCTGCAGGGCAGCGTTGGCACTGCTCCCAATGCAATATTTTTGTATCAGTATGTGTGCAACAAAACAAACCTGCAGGAAATGGGACTAGTTTGTAGCTAACTATTAACTAACTTGCATTCGACTAGTGGTAACTATTTATTAACTATTTCCTTTGGCCGTAACTAAATACTTTTGAAGGGCAATGGCCGCAAAATAGTGAGAACTGGTTTCCTCTGCACTAGATGTCAACTAACTTGTAGCTAAGTACTATTGGACATAAGATGTCAATAATAATAACTAAATATTTTTTTGTTTTTATTATTATGTTTGTATTATTATTATTATTATTTATTTACTTTATTTTATTAAATTTCATATTTGTTTACATATTCTGCTGTAGGTGGCCCCATATTCGAACACCGTCAGACATAACTTCAAAATGATAATATAAATTTTCGATCTTCCTTTTATTTGTCCTGAATCCGAAAAAGAATCTGCGAAGTTTAGAAAAAAAGTGTATTGAAAGTAATTTTTGTATGAGGATATTTAAAAAGAAACTTGTAAAAAAACAAACTCCCGATAACGTCTGCATGACTCCTGCACGACTTTACATCTAACTTAAAGTTAGTTTTGTCATAGCTAATTAAAAATTAGTTATTTATCGAGCTCCCACAAAAAAGCTAACTAGAAGTTGGTTATTTTAACAATTGATAATTTTTTTCAGCAGGGAACGTGCGCATGCTTACTTACAGCATGAAGTACAAACGCAAACTGACCGGCTGAAATTGAAATCATTTACACAAATTTCAATACTTTTTCCAAACCTGCACTAATTTTTCCCCTCTTTCTACTACTTTTAAAATGCATGCCACAATTAAGGCAGTCTACCATTCGGTGAGTTCGTAGTGACATCACCTTCTCTTATTCCACCATGGATAACAAGAAGGGACAACTCGTTATAATTGTAGCGAAAGTAAGCAACAGGGGCATGCCTCCTCTTTTGCCCTAGTGCGTTTTTTTATTAGATGAAAAGAGAAGGCACGCCCCTGTTGCGCACTTTCGCCACAATTATAACGAGTTGTCCCTTCTTGTTATCTACGTTCTTTGCCGCTTGCTTGCTCGCGCTCCTATTAAACGAACGAGGCTGCTGTGTGTTGCATCGCTCGCAGTGCCGCGGCTCGGATAGATAAGACGAGTGAGCGACGAGCGAGCGCTCCGAGTGTACTATACAACACATGCTTTTCATATAAATATGTGAATATTATATTAGGGCAGCATTTAAATCAACAATTAAGATTTATTTACATACATAAGCATAGATTATTTAATACAATATTTTTTAGAGTTATGTATTTACATACATTCTTAACTTTCCTTACAAAGAAAATAAGTAAAGAAGGTAGTAAATCGTTTGTGCCGCAGAGACAAAAAACAACTAAGCACTTTTTACCACCCCAAAATAGTTTGTTATTTACTTGTAGCAGTTATGCTGTATACCTAATGTGACCAACCGTACTTCTTTCGGAAGTACAGTACTTCTTTTTTCGCTCTTGTACTACGTACTTCGAAGTACAGTCCAATGTACTTCTTTGCAATATTTTGTACTTCAGGAGAGAGATTTTGTAACCAGTAAGCGACAATTTTTGAGTCGCTTTCGCACTTTTTGACGCATGATATAAATGTTTTTGCGTCAAAAAGTGCGATAGCGATTCGAAAATTGTCGCTAACTGGTTTCAGAATCTCCCCCCAGGTCCTGCGCTTCTCCGATCTTCTGGACGATCGTTACGTGGCTTGGGCGATAATGAGTTCTGACAGGCCATTGTGCGATTGGTATTCATGCGGTGAGACTATTAATTTCAACTGATCCTTTTTTATCAGCTGTCAAGAGGAAGATGAGGTGGAATCATCTCCACACTTTCTTTTAGACTCTCCAACCTTCGCGAGGCTAAGATGGAAGCATTTTGGATCGCACTTCTGAATTAACACTGAGATTTCAGGGCTCGAAATTAGCTGCACTCTATATTTTGTAATCAGCTCGCCGCGTTAACTTACCCAACCTAACCTGTACTTCTTTGAGCTATGAAATAGTTGGTCACATTATGTATACCTGAAAGAAATATATGTACACTAGTGAGCCCGCATGGCGCCAAAACGCCAACTTTTAATTAAATTTTTTAAACAGGTGAAACCCTATTCAAAAACCTCTAAAAATATTCCTACCCTGCAGTGAAAAATTATCAATTGTTAAAACTAACCAACTTATAGTTAGCTTTTTGGCGAGATTTCGATTAATACCTCACTTTTAATTAGCTATGACAAAACCTACTTAAAGTGAATTGTAAAGTCGTGCAGGAGTCATGCAGACGCAATCGGGAGTTGGTTTTCTTTACAAGTTTCTATTAAATATCCTCATACAAAAATTACTTTCTATACACTTTTTTTCTGAACTTCGCAGATTCTTTTTCATATTCAGGACAAATAAAAGGAAGATCGAAATTTTATACTATCATTTTGAAGTTATGTCTGACGGTGTTCGAATATGGGGCCACCCAGAGCAGAATATGTAAACAAATATGAAATTAATAAAATAAAGTAAATAAATAAGTAAATAAAAAAGTAAAAAAACAAAAAAATATTTTGTTTTTCTTATAGATATTTTATGTCCAAAAGTAGTTAGTTACAAGTTAGTTGACATGTAATGCAGAGGTATCCAGGTCTGACTTTTTTGCGGCCATCGCCCCACAAAAGTAGTTAGCTTTTTTCGAACAAAATACACAGTTAATAGTTAACACTAGTGTTCGCGTAAACAGACTTAAGTTAGGTATAAGCTAACGTCACTCCCTGCAGGGTATGTATATGTAGGTACAAGACTAGATAATTCAAATTCAAATGCCTTCTTAGTGATTGATTTCATTTTTAGCTACAACAACTCAACTGAGAATGTGCTTGCACTATCCACGTCCAAAACAGAAACGAAATTCAAGCAGAGGTTAAAGGTTAAATTAAAATTTCTTACCGAAAATTCCAAAACGTAAAATTTTAAATATCCGGTTTTTTAACAGGAAACCCAGTTTTTCACATTGCAACGTAGCCTGAGAAGTTTTCGGACACCTTGACCTCTGACCTGGGCCAATAGGAAACAGTTTCGCGGCGGTAGTACTAAAACGCAATTTTCTACCCTAAAATGCAGTGAGCAACTCAAGCGCACTCACACAATCGCACAGCAACATTTGAGCGCAAGTGACCCTCCAGAGTGTCCATCCAGTGTACGCGCATGACGATGTGGCAAAGGAAAGAACGAGCTTTGGAATTCATTTGGCCATTTTTTTAGAGCTTACAACTAGCAAGGCAATATTCTGATTTCAGTTCGCTACTCAATTATTTGTTAGTGTTACTGGTTCTTCTGGCGGGGATTTTTATTGTCCGCTGTTCCTTAACTAACTGGCAGTGCGATTTAACCTTTTGACCTCACAACTGCAAATGCTTAAAGGAAGCGCTCAGTACAATATTTCACCTGGACTTTTCTCTCCACTTAGGTTTTGCTTAAGTCTTCAAATTATTTCCTTAACTGTACATTGGGATAGAAGCGAGCAAGCGAAATTATTGCTCGCAAAGTTATTAGATGACTCACAAATTTATTACTTACATGCATACATACATATGTACATAATACATACATACATACATACATACCGCTGCCTATCAATAGGTCCATTCGATAACTTTTCCAGTAAGTGCTTGCAGCGAGAGCGTAAAAGAAAAATAGACAGTAAAATGAGAGCAAAAGAAAATTTTCGGAAAAAATTATTGAACGCAAAACTGGTAAAAACTTGTAATTTAAACCATTTTGACAGTTTCTGACGGTTAAGTTTTGGCGCGCAATTTTCTTTTTAATTGGGAATGGTTCCCATCGTCATAAAAATAAAAATAAATATACAATAGATTAAAATTATTCATCCATATTTTCATTTCACTAATTATGTTTCATCAAATCATCCTCTTAGACAGTTTGTTTACATTTGAATTTGAAACATAACCTTACTTCTTGACTCCTGCATATTCCTGCTAGCTCGGGTTGTTACGCTCTCGAATTCGCTCTCTCTTGCAAATATTTTGGGTTATTGAATGCATTTCCAGTAAAAAACTTGCAAGTACTAGTAACAATTCGTAACAATTTTTTGATATTGAATGGACCTAATGTGACGCCAAAATAGCGCAGCGCTCACGTGATTGTGAGACAAAGCGATCAACGCGATTCTGATGAAAGCCAAGCTTAGATATCGCACACCGTCTTCAAAAGAGTCACAACTCAAAATAATACGTTCGTCAGAAAATGCGAAAAACTATTTCGTAGCACATGCTAATCATATGGACAAGGGCGCCTTTATCTTAGGTTTTTTTTAACAAATTATAACACAAATTTGCTACAGCTTTTGCTAAAAGGTAAATAAAAGCTCTGTGTACATTTTTAGCGCATAATTTCAAAAATGCCAAATTTTGAGTTGTGACTCTTTTGAAGACGGTGTGCGATATG
>NW_016158380.1:49273-57647 GCF_001687245.7 Rhagoletis zephyria | reverse complement strand
TAGCTCCGTATTCATAATCAAAATTTCATTTTATGAATGAATTTCTACTCGACTTGTGAGGTCAGCTCGTGAGGCAGCCAACCAGCCAGCCAGCCAGACGGTGTACATACATACATATGTATGCCGCAGATCAGCAGGCAGCCGCTATGAGGCATGAATGAAGCTGCGGCGGTCAAAGCGCGCACTATTCTGTGCATCTCGAGATCGCCTGTGGATCAGCGTAATTTAATCCCTTTTCTCCATTATTATATTTTATTTAGGATCGCAAATTTTTTACTTTTTTTTTGTTTCTTTTAACTGCTGTCGTGCTTTGTGTGTGTCGATGTGTATGTGATTGTGATTGTGTGCAACTTTGTGCGAAATGTCAATTCATTAGGAGGTAAATTACGGCGGCTGCCTCTCATGACTAATCGTCGCTTACTTCGAGTCATTTGAAAAAAAACCTAACATTTTGATTTGCAACATCGCCAACATTTACGATAATCCGGCGACTTTTAGAAAACCGCTTAGAACAAAAGATTAAAAATACGTGCATACCTACATACAAATCCCCCAATGTCTATGAGCGGCGTATTTGACGTCCATTGAGGAACTTCTCACCGAGCAGCACAATTGGGTGGTCTTGCAGCATTGTTGATTTGTAGCTTCAGAAGTTCACCGATCATGCGAAGAGGCACGANGGGGGGGGGGGGGGGGGGCGGACCTGACAAGTGTTGATCTTTATTAGTCTCGGTTAAGAAAATGTAATTTTTAATGCGCCCACAGTGTTGTAGTCGCCTGCGGTGCGTTTCATCGTCATCTTGCTCGAATTATGCTTCAAACCATGGCTCGTTCGTTCATTCGACCATTTCCGATCGATGGCTTGCAATTGTGGATATGTTAATTAGCGAATTGAATTTCAATTGATTAAGAAGTAATTAATGAAATTACGAACAAGAATGATTATGTTAAGTTGTCATGATTAGCGGCTTATTGATGATGCCTTTGACTGGCCGACTGACCTGCAGGCGTGTGAAATGATGGAATTAGTATCAGCAGTCAATTAGCCGTTGATGCTACGACAATAAAGTGACTGTCCGCAGACGCTTGGTAGAGTTCGAGTAAGGTTAAGTATTCAGTTTGCAGATCAGTCTTCTGCATGAAGATGAAGTATTAAATAGGATACTTTTCTATCGAGTTACATTTTGAAAAACGGCAGCTGAAGAAAAACTTTGCCGGGGAACTCCGGTTTGATTTACTTAAGTGAAACTGATTTGTCACCTTCCCAACTGAAGAATCTTTAACTTTCAGCTTCGCGTTTCTTAAAAGGTGGGCATGCATGAGGTAAACTCAGGAGCTCACTTGCAGTAAATCATACATATCCTCCTTAAAAGTCGACAACCGGAAAATCATTCTTCAAGCAGCCAGAACAACTAATAAAACCGACAACAAAACATGCGTGTTTACGGCTTCGCCGATGGGAACCCAATACCAAATATACTGAAAATCACAAATTAGTATTTCAAGTGTGAGAAAATATGTACATACATGCAACCATATTTAAATGCCCGCAACGGTGAGTGACTAAGTATGCGGTACCAACAACAACATAAATTATGAAAACACCAAATGAGGCACATCTGGACAAAAATTTCTTAAGCGAAGATCAATAATTTTTTATATGTATGTACGCACCGTGTACACACACACACATATGACATACATACGTGCGACATATGCAAATCGATTTGCTCGGTCGAACAACGAAGAACAGGAATTCTTTAAGGACTTTTTTACACATTGGTGACATTTAAATCTGTAGTTTGTATGTAATTCGTCCACACGATTTTTCATGTAAAATTTTCGTGAGAACCCTCAAAGCCATGGCGTATGGAACGGATAAAGCGGATTTTGCGGTAAGCGGATGCATGCTTGGGATTTGAATTTATGGAACTGAATAAGCTAATTGCGGACGTCGAGCTGTGTCTAAAATTTAGTTTAGTTTGTAAAAACAAATATCAATAGAATTGGACACCTCTACTCAAAGCGTAAGACTGTAGACGGTACCGCACACACAGTGTTGCACCTCAAAATTTCCGGTTTATCATTCAATTCAAATGCAATTGTAAATTAGAAGTTATGAAAAGTCTTTCTTACTATATTATAAAACTTTTAAGAACTTGAGCAATATGTTTGTATACTCGTGTTGTTGAACTCGAGTTCAAAGTGCATTGAACTTTCTTCTTACTAGCAACAAATTTACGGTCAATATTATGTAAGTACTTGAGGCATCTCATTTTACACCAACATTTCGTTGTGCTGCCTCTTATCACTTCATTCGTTTTTATGCTCCAGGAGCTAGATTCTGGATGTCGCGCAAAGGCGTATTTCATTTCACGCATAATTCTTCTTCCAGTGTAAGAGGACCTTATCGCTAGAACCCAAAATATTGGTCGCAACGTTGACATGTTTATTACCAAAAATTTGTTTGTTACTGCGGCTTTGGTACTAGAGCCAATAAATTCCATCTTATCTGCATTCTGTGTTCTCAAATTAAATTGCTAGCTTATCTCTTAGAAGAGTTTCTTAAATTACATAGACTAAACGAAGCAAAACTACTTTATGACTATTTAAAATAGAACTCTGCATCTTTTTTTTTTAATAAAATATGAGATTTTCAATCAAATACATGTGTGTATGTACATATTAGCGATGTTAATTTTTCGGCTTTTCCGACTCCGAGATTTTCGGGATTAGTCTCGGGATTTGGATAGTAACTACTTTTTACCAACTTGAATCTCTCCTACCATAAATAAATAAATAAATAATAAGTAAATGGGTTTGAAACCTACTTTTTTATTTTAAGTGGCGTTTTTATTTTTTCTTTCTGACCGCAGGATTTATTTTGAAGGACTTTGTAATTTCAATTTCAAAGATATGATTAATTCCAAATATTATTAAATAAATTCAATGCAATGTAGAATAAAAATAAGGGTAACAAATGCAATAGGAAATTTCTTTAGAATTTACAAAATTTTAATTTCTTGGATTCACAAGGACGAATAGGTAGTTTTTAAGCTGACAAAGTTAGTAGAACGAAATTCGAGGATGTTATCGAGTTTATATAAGCCCTTAACATATAATTTTTCATAAACAAATATTGCAAAATTTCAACGATAAAATTTTAAATGACATTTTCAATATTGACCAGCCCTTCTGCACCAGAAACTTGAATTTGTTTAAATTCTACAGGATTTCCTCATTGATTTTATACCCATACTTCTTCTCTAAGCACATTTCTTTGATTTTTTTAAATCATTTTTGAATTACTGAATTCAGAGTGAAAAACTAAAAATGCAATTTTACTATGTTTGTCCCATGGATTCGCGAATATATTCATATTTGTGTTTAAAATTTAATGTCGCGCGGTGTTATATTAAATATTAAATAAAACAAGTAAGAAAGTCTAAGTTCGGGCGGAGCCGAACATTAAATACCCGGCGCAAGTATTAAATATATGTTTTTTCACCCCTCCGAAACCTTCCGCTAGATGGTAAGCCGAGGTGTACCAATTTTGAGTAAATTAGCGTCCTTCAATTTCGAAGTATTGAAGTTTCAAGCATTTCTTAAATTTACCGTTATATGAGAATCGGCCGTTATTTTAGTCCGATTTCAATAATTTTCAACGTTTTGCTTACACGTGGCAAGTACAATAACCATACCGAGTTTGGTACAAATTGGTAGAACGGTTACCGATATACTTATATGTGATCATAAGTGGGCGGTGCCACGCCCATTTTCCAAAATTTTACCATAAACGTATTTCTTGGTAAAGAATTGTTGCAAGCATCAATTTTGAATAAATTAGCTTCAATATTTACTGATTTATCGAAGATTTTGTATTTCTCTAAATTACCGTTATATGGGATGTGGGCGTGGTTATTGTCCGATTTTAAAAATTTTCGGCCATTTGGTATGCTGTACCAAGGCCAACAACTGTGCCAAGTTTGGAAGAAATTGGTGCAGCGGTTACCAAGATATACACATGTAACCATAAGTGGGCGTGGCTACGCCCATTTTCCAAAAATTTATAATATTCTTATTTTTCGTCTAAAAATTATTGTAAATATCAATTTTGAGTGAATAATCTTCAGTAGTTACTAAAATATCGCAGTTTTCGTATTTCTGAAAATTACCGTTATATGGGAAGTGGGCGTGGTTATTGTCCGATTTTTAAAATTTTCGGCCATTTAGTATGCTGTATCAAGGCCAACAACTGTGCCAAGTTTGGAAGAAATTGGTGCAGCGGTTACCAAGATATACACATGTAACCATAAGTGGGCGTGGCTACGCCCATTTTCCAAAAATTTATAATATTCTTATTTTTCGTCTAAAAATTATTGTAAATATCAATTTTGAGTGAATTATCTTCAGTAGTTACTAAAATATCGCAGTTTTCGTATTTCTGAAAATTACCGTTATATGGGAAGTAGGCGTGGTTATTGAGCGATTTTAAAAATTTTCGGCCATTTGGTATGTTATGCGAAGGCCAACAACTGTGCCAAGTTTGGAAGAAATTGGTGCAGCGGTTACCAAGATATACACATGTAACCATAAGTGGGCGTGGCTACGCCCATTTTCCAAAAATTTATAATATTCTTATTTTTCGTCTAAAAATTATTGTAAATATCAATTTTGAGTGAATTATCTTCAGTAGTTACTAAAATATCGCAGTTTTCGTATTTCTGGAAATTACCGTTATATGGGAAGTGGGCGTGGTTAAAGTCCGATTTCGCCCATTTTCAATACCAACCTACCTTGGATTAAGGGAAACCTACATACCAAATTTCGTTGAGATATCTCAATTTTTGCTCGAGTTATCGTGTACACGGACAGACGGACAGACGGACAGACGGACAGACGGACAGACGGACGGACAGACAGACATGGCTTAATCGATTTCTTTTTTCATCCTGATCATTTATGTATACATTTGTCTATATCTATCTCGATTCGTTTTGGCTGTTACAAACAACCGTTATGTGAACAAAATTAATATACCCTTGTGCACAAGTGCGCTCGGGTATAAAAAGAAATTTAACCAATACTGGTCGAGAAAAGGAGTTCCTATTATTGTCATCAGTGTAAATTAAAAATCCCGAAAATCCCGGGATTACTTGACAAGAATCCCGGTATTTTCGAGACCTTAAAAAGTCCGGGATCCCGGGATTAACATTCCTAGTGCATATACATACATATATACATTATTGTAGAATCATTAAATTATAAATCTGAGCTGATAAGATTGGCTCGCTGTTTTGGTTTCGTAACAAGTATTAGTTGATATGAGTGTAATACGATGTTTACACGAGGCGAGGTTACATGCGATTAGTTGGCTGCCCTCCAACTTCATTGGAAGCGATTACTTGAAAGACCGTTCCCACCAGGCGATTTTTGCTTTCAACTAAAAGTTGCCTATAAAATCGCCTCATGTAAACGCCCTTTAAGCGCACGAGTTAACTTATAAACACGCATACATCCGTAGAACGTCTGTATGTATGTATGTACATATGTAAGTACGATTATTTAGTATTGATATTCGATTTTTCTATAAATTCCCAAAGGATTTCTTGCGTCAATTGCGCCACTCCGTCTCACGCAAGGCAATGTGGCAATCATTGCCACTGTCAAAACATCAAAACTTTCCGGGAATCCCAGTTAATTTCGTATTTCCGCTTGGCTGCCCCTTCAGCATTTCGAACAAGCCAGTCCCTTCGCACGATGGTGTATACATACATAACAACTTAAACTTGAAATATCAATTACCGTTAAATAATAATTCTCATATTTATTTATAAATTGTTATTAAATATTATTAAACATGTAACCACTTACATTGGCCAACAGGAACAACCCTCTCGCCACTTCCTCTTTGTACAAATGCTACCAAATTAGCTTCGGAAGGTGATGTTTCACCCTTTTTCGATTAAATACGAGTCCCCTAAATTTCGATTTTATTTGTTGATATCGAATTACGTGTTAATAAGCGCTTTGGCAGTGCCGTTTCCCATCCACAGGTAAGAACCAATCAATCCTTTTCGTGGTGGCACAACAAACCGCGAAGTAATCGATGAAATTGACACCTAAATACGCACTGATATTCCCAATGTAAAAGGCAAAATGTGTACTTGGCGTGGAAAATCCGAATTGAAGTGGTTACTTTGACTTCGCTAAGAATGAACGGGTATTCCGATATGTCAAAAAACTAAAACAAAAAGTTACAGTGGAAAGGGCATTGGATATGGTATGTATGTATGTATTTGAACTCTGATTCCATGCAGCCAAGTAGAATGTCTTTCAACTTCTGTAATCTTGCACGCACCTTGAAGGGTAGATCAACTTCCCAGGTAGTTTTATTGATGTCGAACTTCTGGGTAAATCCGCGCTTTAGTTCCCTTGGAATTTTCATGCCACTCTATTTCGACAGGGTCATTTCACTTTGGCAGACATAAGTTTTTCTTTATTTTCCTTCTTTCTTATTTATTTCATGCAGCTTAAACACATTTCGCTTATCTCTGCTGATAACAGAAGCGAATGCAAACTCACCTGCTGTCAGATGAAAATTTCGTAGACAATCTCCTAATGCAAAGCTGTTATCTGGACAAAGTTGTCTGTAAATATGCTACAATCTTTACAAATGCATGTTGCATGCAACAAGTGCTTCGCAATGCTTAATCACACTTGTAAAGATGTGTATTTGTAATGGTAATTTTTATGAATGAAGTCATTATTTAAACAGTCTGCTATCAGAGGAAGTGCGAGTATGCGTAACGCGGTAAAAACGCAAACAAATCTTGCATCCAAACGGAGCAGTGACTAAATATTTGCACATACATACATATCTTTCTCTAACAAGAGAGTCTGTTTCAGATAAAATTTGGTTGAATCGTATAAATTCGGCGACACATTGTGAGAGATATTTTAGTTTCTCTGCCGGAATAGCGATTCGGTGGGAATTTTCAGCTTTGGGGCCATCAGAAAGTTTCTTAGTTCATGTATGTATGTATACGTATGGATTAAGCATATTCATACCCTGCAGAAAAAAATTAACATACTTGTAGTTAGATTTTTTGCGGGATTTCTATAAAATATATGCATAACTTTTAGTTAGCTACAAAAAGCTAACTTGAAACTAGTTGACAAGTAATGCAGGAGTAATGAAGGAGATTGTTTTCTTTAAACGCATTTCTATTTAAATATCCTGCACTTCGCAAATACTTTTTCGAATTGAGGACAAATAAAAGGAAGATCGAAATTTCATATTATCATTTTGAAGTAGGGCTGTGCGATTAATTGATTACTCAAAATTTTAATTAATCATAAAATAAATAACTCAATTATTCGATTAATTGGAAATTATGATTACTCAAAAGTTCAGTTACTCGAGTAATCAAGATTTTTGATTAAACAAAAATAAAAATATTTGAGTAATTTCCTTTATGACTAATCAACATTTCGAGTAAAATGAGTAATCGACATTTCAACTCTTTACATATGTATGTATAAAGTAGTTAAAGTTCCTTGATACTTTGAAAACAACGTTTCTGTTTTCAAAAATTAAAACGAAAAATTTTTTCATATACAGAATGTAAAAAAGAAAAGAAGCATTTTCCAAAGTAAACTCTTTTAACGAGCAAATTTATTTTTTTGAGTAATCATATTTCAAGTAACTCGATTAACCATCGTTTTGAGTAATCAAAATCTTGCTTACTCGAGTAATTGATTAACCGAATAATTGATTAACCAACTTGCTCGAGTAATCGAATAATCGCACAGCCCTATTTTGAAGTTATGTCTGACGGAGTTCGAATATGGGACCACCTACAGCAGAATATGGAAACAAATGTGAAATGTTATAAAATAAATAAAGTAAATAAAAAAAAATAAAAATAAAAATAAAATAAAAAATTTTTTGTTTTTCCTATTGATATTTTATGTCCAAAGTAGTTAGTTACAAGTTAGTTGCATCAAATGCAGAGGTAACCACCCTTGACTATGTCGCGGCCATCGCCATAGAAATATAGTTAGCTTTCGTCAAAGAAAATACAGTATATTTTGCTTAGCTGCACATCCTTCTTTGCACGAAAAACTTGTGCACGTAACCGAAAAGGACACTTAAGCGAATTTTCTTTACTACTTCAATGAGGAAGGTATCCGAATCCCTATGAAACCAAATATTGGCGGAGCACTTACCATGTAGAAATTACTGCAAGCGAAATTTTTACCGAATGTTATCTAATTATCTATATAACTACATAAATTGATAGCCATTTTCGTTGTTCTGCGAGATGAGCAAAATAAATAAAAGATTGTAAAATTAGGTAATTGTAGGGCC
>NW_016158380.1:15725-45835 GCF_001687245.7 Rhagoletis zephyria | reverse complement strand
AATGACATGTAAACAAACCGTCTGACGTTTTTACAGGAAATAGTGCTTTTTGCGTTCCTATGCACTTCTGCATCTGTTCTCCTTTTACTCTCATTTGAGAGCGTAAAATTGTAGTTTGACAGTTCCACAGGTTTTAGTCCGAAGTTCAAAGGAACAGACTAAATTTGAAGAAGCTGTTGCTGTTAAATAAGAATATGCATGCACAAGTGTAGTATATGTGTATGCGTGTACTTGTATCCCTGTGGGAAAATCTCTAGTACTGCACTAGTGCGCTTCTAGTACATTTGAACCCAGTACTGGCTCGCGATAAATCTCTTTTTCATGCAAACAACTGGCGAATTTAACATGGCGATGTCCTAGGAAGTGTGAAATGCCCCCCTCTTCATCCTTATTTCGATAGTTCCGAACTAGTTCCCAATTCTATAATATCGAACCAGTTTTAAAATCGACAGACGAAAAACAAAAGTATCATGATTTCTCAATCTTTTTGGTTCTTCCGTGTGTGCGATTTTAAATTAGTTTCAAAGAAATGTATTTTCTATTTGAAATTAAATTTGTTTGAATGATTGTAAGAAATGTTACGTTTGGCTGTAGATGAGTTTGCATTGGTGCTCGCTGTTATTTCTTAGATTCCAGACGGTCCCAAAATGTTAAAATGTTAACACAAATTTTTGTTTTGCATTACTAAGCTATGAAAAAGCATCTGGAAAGTGCAGAATGGAAGCATATTTGAACGAAAAAGCCGTCAAACACATATCTATGTAAAGTAAATAAGCTTTCCGCTGCATCCCTTTTTCGATAGTTCCGAACTAGTTCCATATTCGTCATCTTAGATATAGATTTCTAATGAAAAAATTTAAAAAAAAATAGTTTATTAAAAAGTAACACATTTCGCTGATTTTGAACTGGTGGGGATCTAGTTACTATCGGACTGCCTCGTTTTTGGCGATAAAGATCTACTACGGAACTAGAAATTTGATGCACTAGTTCGCGTTTTCCCTGCAGGGATGTAAATATACATATAAATACTAAGATCATAATTGGACAAACCATAGACACGCGTGCCAGGCTTTTTGAACTTTATATTCGTTTTATATATGGACAGTCGCAGTTTTAAAACGGTTTTTGGTCGAAACTGATAATAACAGATAAGAATTCTATGGAAAGTGTTGAAAAAAAAATTGCAATGCCAAATACGTAAATTGTACAGTCATTTGCGTGGTGATCAATTTAATTTTAGATACTGCAAGGTTAGTTGCAGGGAATGTAAAAATTGATTTGCGGGAGTCAGGGCGCCGTAGAATGGCCGCCATATTGATAACAAATGTGGGTCAACGCTTTTTGCAACTCTAATCAATACTCTTTAAATATGCCATTTTATGTGTAAATTCTTATCTTGAGAGACCTATAATACTTAGAATATAGCTACCCTCGTACTAGAACAAGTCTTTTTGACTTGGCTTGTGAAAAATGGCTGTTACGGCGGTTAAAAGTGGCAAGCATCAAACTTTTACTAAGAGTCTCCCTTAACGAAAAATTCTGCGAACTAAGAGGGAAAATAAATGCATAGTTAGGGGATTCGCAAGACGCGTTAAGCGTCGTAATGTCTTACAAAATTTTAAATTTTTTCTATGTAAAATAACGGTTAGAATGGTTTTAAGAGATTCGCTGCGTATGATAAGTTATATATTTTTTTAAATATTTAAGCATATTTTGCTGCAGTTAAAAATCCCCTAAAACTACTTTAACTTTTATTTTATACGTATAAATTTTAAGACTTTAAGACATTACGATGTCTTGTGAATCCCGGAAAATTTCATGAAAAATGTTAATGCAAAAAGAAAAAACTTCAACCCTCTGAAAACAAAATTTGGTATGCGGAGGAGCAAAATGCTTCTGGGTTTGACTACCACGCATAAATACTAAGATTAATTTGAGTTTGGTGGAGGTTCCGGAATATTTGTTAAAGAAGTGATTCTTGCTTACTGTTTTTAGCGGATAACAATTTATTAATCTCTGCTGAGGACAAGTATGTACATGTACATATGTATATACTTGTACTAGTCGATCATAATTCAAAAGCCACCTATCTCATAAAAATCAGTACTAAAAAAAATTTCATTTTGCCCGCATTTACTAGCCGACATTCTAAAACGACCACGTATGTATGTACCTTTCCAAATGTATACATTTTTGATACTTATTAAAAAATAATTCGTTTCTAGTCGCTAAAGTCATTTAGAAAACGCTACTGTTCGTTCCACCCTCGCCTTGTTAACGAAACAAAAAGGTACACTTATGCATTTCAACTTTTCTTCCCTTAACTCTAACCACGCTATTTTTTTGTGTTCTGTTCACCTCATAGCGTTTCGTGTCGCGGCGATCTACTTATTCCATCGTTCGTCCTTTTTCAGAGCGCGTAAACGTGTTGCAGGTGGTTTATTTCAATTTTCAATTTATGTACGAGGTCCTTTGCCTCAGTGCGCTGCCATGTGTGACATTAAAAACAGAGATTTTCTAAGTTCACCTATTTGTGCGTTGCTGTGACTAGTAATTTTATTGTTTCCGGATCAAAGATCATTTCCTGCAGAATATGACAGGATGCAGTGTGAGCATTTCGTATTGCGGTTGAGTGGGGGAGAACTCCGATCTTTGACAGATGCCTATGGGAAAGTGTTTGCTTTCGTTTTTTATTTTTTAATTGTTTGGGAACTTTTGATTACGTTGATGTTAACTTAGTGGTTAGAGCTATTCATAGAATGTTTATGAAGAATTTCGAAACGTTGCGACTGAAAGTCAGAATTTGCACTACTACCAGGCAATTTAATATTCGGTTAAATCGAAAGAGATTTCAAAAATAATTTGCAGGTTTCCACCTGCTTCCATCTTTCCCTGCTTCGGAGGGGAAAAATACTTGTATATTGAGCCTGCAGGTAGCGAGCGGCATGCCCAATCTCTTCCAAAGACGGCGAAAGTGGAAGGGAAGTGCCCTTCCTTGCAAGCTCATCCGCCATCTCATTGCCTGGTATACCTCTGTGTCCCGGCACCCATACAAGGTGAAGAGTGAACTGCTCTGCCATCACGTTGAGTGATCTGCGGCAGCTCACTACAGTTTCCGAGTTGCATGTGACCGAATCCAGAGCTTTTAAATCCGCTTGGCTATCTGAAAATTTGTAGATGTCTTTACACCCTACTATTCCTGTCCTTAAACACTCGGTAGCCTCTTCTATGGCCGCAAGCTCGGCTTGAAATACGCTACAGTGGTCCGGAAGGCGGATGGATTTTGTACTCCTAGTTGTTTCGAGTACACTCCACCCCCGATCCTGTTATCCAGTTTGGATCCGTCAGTGTAGAACTGAATAGAATCCGTGGGTCCCATTGGTTCCATTGTTAAGTAATCGGAGCAAGTGACTTCTTACGACTGCTCGAATTAAACTTCCTTAAAATATGCGCATTCTAAACAAACGTAGCTATCGTAAATATATTTCTAAGGCCACATTAACCCTTCTGCCACCACATAAACTACATACATATGTATGTATGTATATATGTATATGCAGTCGTATGATTGTGTGTGTGCACCATTGCCGTTAAGCGATGTCCCTTCACTGATAAGTCCTAAAACAATATAATTTACACAACCGAAGTGTAACCAACACATTACAACACTAAGCCACGGATATCCGGCCAGCATGCTGACCCGCCCATCTCCACCCACTCCACCCACGTAATGTGTTGGCACACTGGCAAAGCCAAACTTTCGACATTTGTCAACATTACAAAGCTGAACCCTTTCGCAGAGCATTCGACTAGTGCACTTAGTCGGAGGAATGTGTACGAAGGAATATGTTTGCACATATCCTTACAAGCCACACAACATACTCGTATCTCACTCAGCTCGCTGTTGGAGGGTGAGCGCACGATAAGCCGATGTGAACTATTGCAAAGCAGATAAACAATTGCTAAAAACGAAGAAAAAATGATAGGATAAACGTGCAGAAAAATTTAGTTGCTCTGCCAGGAGGTTGGAAAATCTGCAAACACGCGCAACTATGATATCCCTGTGAATCCTTTTTATGGTCAAACTAGTGCTCGGCAAATGCAAACACCGTTGGCACCAGCACAAAAAGGGAAGCAAAGTAGCAAAGTAGCTACATAGCACTGGTAATCGAGAAAAGCTCTGAAGTCCGCAGTCGCTGAGCTCGCGTGTATCCTTTGTGTGTCGTGGCGCGCGTTTCAAATTCTTTTGCACACAAATCGTAAATGATATCCCGTGGCGAAAGGACTTTTCTTAGTGCTTCATACATTCTTGCATACATTCGACATTGCGTCTTTGTTTCTGCTCTCATCGAGACGTTGTGTGGTGTCCTCGCGCAGATATGAATTACCTTTATGTTATGTAAATACATAGCGCACAGTCACACATGCAACACACGCAGCAGCAACCCGTTCGCGCTGCGGTGGCACCTTTTATTACTTCCACACCGGTGATGATTCCGAGTCCGGTTGCTGGGCGCTGTTGCGCCGCCGTTCGCCACGGTGTCGATGATGATTATGTCGGTGTTGATAAACTCGAACCTGTGGCGAAAAAACGTCATCTCGCTCGCTCTACCAGCGCGAGCATACACACGAATAGGAATAGAATGTATGGCCGGCCGACTGGTAGTACAAGCGTATTAATATCCTTTGGTTTTATGAGCTGGCCCTACCACTTCCTTCTCCTTCCCGTCCGTTGCTTTATTATGCTATTTATCATAATTTTTCAATTTAACGTCGTCCTCAAACAACACCCATCAACAAGCCAGCGAAAACACACTCTGCCCGCTGCCGATTGATAGCCTGCCGATGATTGCAAGTTATTTTCCGACTTTCATCCCAGCGTCCAGTTTTGTTGACTTGTTTGCACAATTTTGCATTTGCCATCGATGCATCTTCTTAGCTGCCAACGAATTGTTTACACTTTCCTTCCACCCTTCGGAAGACATACGCAGAGGAAAATGCGATTTATCCTGGAAAGTTCAAGCCAGTGTGCAGCGGAGCAGTGATCATTTTGCCGGTTATTAATGATAATTTTGACACTTCTTCTTGACATTTGCACAGCTGCCTCGAGACTTTTGAACGCTCAACAATAAACTATTCTTTTCGAATAAACTTGTTAGGAGGATATGCGAAAGGTCAATTGAAGTGATCAGGAATCTCACGAAACATTTCTACGGCGGCTTTGGTTGTGTGCCGCTTGGCTTGCTTTGGAAATAGAGGAGTTAATAAATAGTACGATATGATCTAGCAAATACGTTTTAAAATTTTTCTTTTGAATAAATGTCTTCAGAGACGGAAGTCGCGACAGCAGCAGTTACAAGCAGTAAACAAGTTGCAGCGCTTTATTAAATAATGCCAGGAACATTCTAGGAAGTTCCTTTGGTTTCTATTCAGGAAATTGAACGGTATCGATGTAAATTGCGAGAAACTTTTACACCCTTCTTTCCGAAATGGCGGCGATTACACATCCCCCTGAGACTCACACATCTCTATAATCTGCTCAACAGTATTAAAAACGATTAACGAATCTTACCAAAAGTCGCCAGATGGCCGAATTTTTATACTGTACTTGTAAGGGTAGGTATTGCCCCTTTGTTGAGGTCCTTCTTGATATCGTTTTTGTTGAATTCAAGAAATGGGCTAGGCCCAACAAATGATGTATCTGCTGCTTTTTAGCTTGGAAGTTCGTTTTTTCATTTGCGTAATAGCCCTCATGATCAGGCACCCAGATTGAGGATACTCTATTTTTGGCGGATAGATGCATCTACAGCTTTGAGGACAGATTGGCTGTCCGAAAGTAGGGGTATTTCTGTTCTGGCATAGTGCCTGTTTATTGAGACATGGGCGGTCTTCAGTAGGCTAGTTCCGCCTGGAATATCATTGTGTCTTTACTTAAGGGAAACGATGTGCGGAATCGAGATCCCCCAACACTCGCGCCTACACCGTAAGGTGTTTTTAACCATCGGTGTTTGCGAACCATCGTGCGGTCAGTTGGGGTTTCCGCTCCAATCTTCAAGAGTGGGAAATATCATCTTGTACCTATTCTTAAGGCTGAGGAAGGGATAAATTTGTTTTGAGAACAGGGTTTTGGCCATGGTTATGTATGTATTCATGCAAGTCGTTGAATCTTCCATAATTTTTTAGGGTTGTTGTTTGTAAGGTATGTTTCCAACATAAGTGCTCCATGTACTATTATCGGTTTGACTATCCGAGCATAAACCCAAAAAGTCGTTTTGTGACTCAGTCCCACGAGCTGTTAGTGGTAAACAACGATTTCGTAGCTTTGTTCATAACAGAGTTGAGATGTGACTCCCAGGTGAGTTTCGTATCCATAGTTATGCCTAGATATTTGACCTGTTGTGTGGAAAATAGAAAACGATGTAAATTAAAATACAATTTCCACGTAACTGAAGACCCGGTAAAAATTTCAGCCCGGAGCGTTGGTAAATCACGATACTATAAGGATTTAATGAAAATATGAGAGCCGTTCTGTGCTACCCAAACATTTTCTGAGGTTCATAGATGACTGCACTCGAAAAGTAGATCTTGGGAAATGTGTGCCCGTTATGCATATATGTATGTATGTACATACATTTCTTAAATTTTCACACCATCCATTTCGCCGAGTTCATCATTAATTATCGGCTTAATCCGAGAGCACATCGATCAACGCCCAGCTTTTCTGGCCAGCGCTGTCAGTGGTCAGTTCAGGCATCTCGCACTGGTCACTGATCTTCGCCACACACATCATTAAGTGAATGTATTTTCTCACACGGTATCACAACCAGTTCAGTATCCTGAGATTACTCAGAAAGAGTGAAAATAATTAACCATGCTAAAATTACCATTAACGCGCAGACACACACACACACATGCCACATGGGTTGGTCAGTTTTACATTGTCTCGGAGGCGCTAACGTAGCCCTTTTGTATTGTCTACTTCTTTAACGGCAAATGTCAAAAACCATTATCCTTCTAATAACTCAAAACACACGCTTTGACGAATTCCAGCCAACCCATTCACGACGATCGCCACTGGTCAGTTTGACAACGTAACTTGAGATGTACTCCAGGTAAAATCTGAATTTTAAAAAGAAATCATAATCTTCTGGCTTATTTCGTTTTCTTCATTGCGCCTATTCTTTCCTTAAGCGACGCTGATACTTACCTTCCTTTGAAGTGTCATCTGCAACCCTTTAGCAGCGGCCATTCGATGCGCTGTCGCTACCTTCCTCATCGTCCTGTTTGAGAAGATATCCTTTCGTGCCGACACTTTGCATAATCAATAATCCTTGACGCAACGTTTATTGTGCAACTGACCAACAATTTTAGCACGTTTGCAATGATAAATTATGGTTTGTAGTCAAATTGAAGAAAATAGAAAACAATCCACAACAACAACAACAACATACAAACGCCACAATAGCAACAACAAAAGCAAAAAGCAGAACAAAAAGGATTTCATAATTATTATGTGAATGCCTGTTGTAGTCCCTTAATGGGACATACGGTGCAAGTCCGGCCGTGGAATGGACATCTGCTGCACCGCTTTAGCCTCAAATGCAGCAAATGGGGTGGAGAATTGGTCAGATTGGTGGACCTCCGCTTGGCTTGGGTGCAGCCGTAAAAGTGGTAAAAAGGTGAAAGATGTGTACGACGCTTTGCTTGGGCTTCAGTTTGTTTTTCTACTTAAAATTATGAAAGCAGTGTTGTACATAAGCATCGCTACTCAGTTGAAGCTTCATGGCCGTTGCTCATCCGATGATGCCCTTCGGAACTGACCGTTGAACTTGGCCATGGCTGGGGTGATGACCCAAGAGGATGCTGGATGCTGTTTTTATAAGATGAAATCGTATGTTTTCGTTATAATTACTTAATTCAGCTTGTTCTAACACTCGGGACTACATTGAATTATATTATCGTTTTTTGTGACCAAAAAGACTTAATACGCACGTATGTACATATGTATGTATATATGTAAATACATGCCCTATATGGTAAATTGGGAATTTATTTTTGTTACTTATGGCCTTATAAAAATTATAGTGAACAACTTGATTGAGCTTGAGGCCGTTTGTAACAGTGATGCCAGACATTCTCTGTTAAAAATCCCACGAAAATGGGGAAAAAATCCCTCAATTACCCACATCTTGAAAATTTATCCCACAAAATTCCCAACGAATTTAAACATATACACGTTTCAGTAGTAAAGAAGTAAAATTCATATAAAATAATAATAATAGTTTGGCGCTTACACATATGTGCTTTTCCTCCAATTTGTGGCGGTCCCCTTGATGTGGTCACACAAAGGGGAGGGACCTACAGTTTTCCGCCGACTCCGAATGGCGAGTGTATTTTTATGAGAAGCTGTTTTTCATGGCAGGAAAACACTCGGAGGTTTGCCATTGCCTGCCGAGGGCCGACCGCTGTTAAGAAAAAACCCCTTTTCCTGCATTTTTTTCACTCATTCAATTTTTCACTTTCATTTTTTTGCTCACTCACTGCTATTTAACATTTCATCAGATAATTTGTTCCGCTTTTTACATGAAATACCAGTTACAACTGAAAAGATTCTTTCTTACTCAGCGCTTGAATTGGTTAACGTAAGAAAATTTTCGAAATTATCCTTTATACTTTTTAACAATTATATACCATTTCACTCTAATGTCTAAGTCGAATGTCGAATATTCGTGAATTTTGATCAATTATGCAACAATAACTGCGTCAAAAGAAAATCCCTTATTTATATGAAATGTCCCTTTTTTCCCTTTTAATAATTTTTGATGCAAAATATCCCTCAAATAGGGAAATTTCCCACAATCTGGCAATCTGGTTTGTAATGAAAATTTTCGATCGAATCCCAGTTGAAAAAGTCTGATGAGGAGATGTGGTGATCTCCGAAATAGCTATAACTTCTACCAAAAATGTAAATTTTGTTTTTTTTTTACAAAAGTTTTTATTAAAAACGACCTCAAGCTCAATACAATTGTTGAAGTAAATTAGGAATATAAGTTTTCTGGTCTTTAAAATGACTGTTACATAAAACGATGAATGGATGCTGGTATACCGAAATAGTTCTCGTGAATATTTGTTATAATTTTATTCCGTTTCGTATATACATACAGCATCGGTCGTATCAATAGCACTTCATTTCAAAGAGTCTAAGGAACTTTCTTTCGAAGAACAATTTGGGAACTAAAGCCTCAGCAACTTTCTGACAGAAAACGAAACGGGAACAAATCTTCTCTGAACTATTCACAAAGAGTGGAAGCGAGAACACAATTTTTCACATAGCGCCCATTAGTTTGAAATGTTTGATTATTAATATTAATCAAAACAGAATTGAATGCTAATTATACAAATTAAGTCAACGAAATCTTATGACACGAATTTTTTTGCATAGAAAATGAAAATTTGTTCCATAAATTAACAGTTCACCCTAATGAAAAACGATCTTGAAGTTGAAATGATCCACACTTCATCTGGTTTAGAATTAACAATCGTGGTTCTCACTGAAACGATTTTTAATCCCAACAGGCGTCAGAGGAGTCTCTCATTCTTAACGTTAAGTTCTCAAAACTTTGTGGTCTCGTTTTTTTCTCAAGCATAACGTTCCCCAGATCTTTGTTCTTATTGGATCCTCTTTGAAAACGTTCCCAAACCTTTCGTTCCCATTTTGTTCCCGTTCAAACTCCCAGTACTTTTTTTTCCGTTTGGTTCTTTTGTGGGAACGTTCTTGACATTACATTTTGTTCTCATGCAAAACTAAACCAAAACTGGAACGTGTTCTCGGTCCCTGATTCAAACACAGTCCATTCTCTATCAAAACCCATATAAAGCCAAGTTTAAAACTCTGTGAAGAACTAAAAAATGCCACAAATTTTCACGAAAATTTCAAATTTTTTTCTTAGATTTTATTTATACTCTTTTGTAGCCCATTTAGTCTTATAAAGCGCCAATTTCAAGTGACTAAAAAATACCTTTCATTTCTAAGAACTATTTTGCCGAAGGTGTCGCAGTTTTCTTCCATATAAATATAAACTGTGCTTATTAGTTATATGTATGGAAGAAAATGTGATTGAACTAAAATTGAATGGGCTAGAAGCGGCATTCTCAAAAAATCCTAAACACTTCTGAGGTTATTCTTTCAACTTCATCAGCCAAAGGTAAAAGGTTTTGTCTTTAGTTATGTCGATAGAAGATTTACGGATAAATTTCATGTTTTTTTAGTAAAAAAAAACGTAAAACGTAAACGTTGCTTTATATGGGTTTTGTTAAAGAATGAAATCCATTTTAATTGAAATTTCTTAAAAATAAATAGATAAACTTAAGTGACAAACAATATCACTTATCTTGGAAATGCCAACAAAATTACGCACCGCACTACAGCAGCTGTAAAAACGAGGATAACGAAGCAAAGTCGTAGTTTTTTCAGAGTTCGTCCTATTCACAGGACCTAAACTTAATGGAAAATATTTGGAATTGGTTGTTTTTAATCATTCTTCAATCAAAGGGAAACTTCTATGATGCCCATTAATCCAGATATATGTAAGCTTGAGGAAATAAAGTGTACCTATTTACGTGAAACGGGCTGTATGTTTTTTTTAAGGCGCAATTATATTCGGTATAATAGCAATTTTCGGGCGACTTAAGGCGAGTTTTTCAGTGCACGGCCGTGGTTTAAACTCAGTTTAAACACCCGATTTCGCTGGTTTAAACTAAGATCAGCCAATCAAATGTCAGTCCGCTGTTCAATTTCAATTTCAGTTTACTTAAACTAAGTTCAAACTGGCACCGACACTCAGAGCATGTTTACATAACTACTACGTGCATATACATATCTATTTTTTTATAGTGTAATGGCGTTATGCATAAAAAATAAAATAACTTTATAAAAGGTTTATAAATTGAAAAATGTATGAAAACGTCAATTTATAGAGCTCTTTTACCCTATTTTATTTTTTATAAATAAGGCCATAAATATACATATAAACGTAGATGAGCATATACACGTACTTACTTAGCATCCCTATAATAATTTAAAATAAAAAGAGCCACATAACTTAAGCGATAACTCGGATTAGTACAGTGACTTGAACAGACTCATCGCAGTTATCAGCGCTTTAAATTGCGGGGTCAGGTGACCCCTTCTTAATCTTTTTCTATTCTTTAAATACGGCAAATATGTAAACGATGGTGGAAAATGTACACTACACATATGCGTATGTACATACATACATATCTACATATATGTACATATATCATCGAATTTTATAGTTTCTCTGATTTCTTCGTAGGACTCCTTGACGTCAATATGCATTACGCAAATGGGGCAATGAAATAATTACATATTTGTATATACATATATACATATATACATATGTATGTATTTAAATGCGTTGTGTACATTAGGACGAGCCAACGTTAATTTGTTCGTTCGTTTAGTGGGATATGATGAACATATTATATGTATCAAAAACGGTTAAAAGTATTCGATCTCTGAGAAATTTCTCAGCAATGAAAATGTTTTGCAAATTTCCATAAAAATTACTTCCTCGCTTTTTTCGAAGCAGTGAAGTTTTCAGAATTTCCCAATGCAGAAAATATCACGCAAAGTTTTTTTTTCAGTTCTGTACCATAGCAGATGAAACTGTTCGATATTCTTAACTGCGCGTGGATGCTAATTTCAAATAAGGCTGCGCAAGCTGGACATTTTAATCAGCAATACTTTAGGAATAAGAGGCTGACGCTTTATACTTTTAGTCGACATAAAAAAGCAGGAGACTATCAATTCATCGGAGTAGTTTTTTATCTATGTTATCGGATAACTTTGAACCACGTTAACCACCTCAAGGGTGTTCCCATACTCATTTGGTTTAGTTCCGATCATTAAAAAATTAACGTACTTCTGAATATATATATGGATATTTCGAAACTGGCGTTACATAGCAATTAAATGTTCTCTTATTCCGTAAGAAAAATTACAAGTGTTTGTAGTAGCGATTTAATGATATAAGTAAACATGCGCGCTGGCGTGACCTTACAAAAATGGCGGTGGACTTTGACTTCGATTTCAAAATTGCAAAACTTTGCGAACTGCGCAAGACTATTTGTATAAAAGTTTTTGTAGTAATATTGGAATTGTTTAAGGTTAATTTTCCAAGTTTTTAAACGTTGAAATCTTTTTTGCTTTTGGTTTAATCAGCTGAAGTATCTGACGTGACGTTACCTGGCGTTACGTTACTAATATAATTCTTGAAATAATTTTTAACAAAAAGAAAACATGCATTTTATGTCGATCGCGCTTTTTATTTTGACATCAGCACCACCAGCGGATTAATTTTTTGCAAATCTGTCTAATATGGCAAATATGAAACAAATCAGAGAGTAAATAGAGTTTTTCAAAATACCTCGTCCCTGGTGTCACCTAACGAGACCATTTTTGGCAAACATTTTTCTGCTTACATAACTAGTATATGTATATTATAAAAAGCCGCCCAATAGGCCTATAAATATATATATATATATATATATAGGACTTTTAATTTTTGTTAAGCGTTAGACTATTTTTGCTTAAAAATGACTAGTTACATTTTAGAATTCAGGGAAGTTTTAAATACGAGCTTGTTTTAAGTTGCGCACTTCTGATTTGGATGGGCCACCCTAACTCTTTATCTTACTCTCTATCTGAGAACATTTAAGTATGAGTGTACTCGTAGATGGTAAATCCCGCCGTTATCTCAGTCAATGGAATTCTCAATTCGCAAATCATACATTTCAATACTTATTTTTGTAATTTCAACTCGATTTGCGATGTTTTTAAATATTGCAATGTGCCAGATTTCGTTTTACACAGATAATACACACATTTGAGTGCTACCATTTTTAATCTCTCCACAGACGCGTTTATTTATTTATATAAACAACTTGTTGTTGATTAATAAATGAGTGTGAAACACAATGAATTTGTGATGGCCCCGATCAACGCCGCCTCGCTTGGTCGCATCGAGTAGCTTGTTGATGTTAAATTACACTGATCTGCAATTGAACTTTTGTCCTTTTCTTGAACTTACATAGCTCACTCAACCCATCGAGCGGTGGCCAGCCAAAGCGAATTGTTGGCGCGAAACGCTGATCTTCGACGACATCAATTTTTAGGGTGAATTGCCGCCAATTAGAGGTGCGCGATCTCCCACTAACGACGATTGCATCCAGTCTACTTCTATGAGCATACATATATACATACATACATATGTACATTTGTATGTGTATGAAGCCATTAAGTAGGTATGTGACATCGCAAAGATGTCTATGGTGAAGGTGATCTGATTTTCAATTGAATATGGGATGGGCAGATTTTGCTAGTTATCGCAATGGTTGCTAATTGTTGTTGTAGGCATGTGGTTATTATCAGCAATTTGCGTTCTGACTGCAGTAGCCATGTGACTTGCACGTGGTCCAGCAATAGTTTTTGGGTTCTAAAGAAAAAGGAAGAACAACTGGCAGTAACAGAGAAGAAGATTAAGAAGGCGGATCGGATCGGACTATAGTTGCGCTTATGAAACTGCAACTTGGCGTAAATTCTGTTGTGACTCGGACCAAAAATGTCGTGCGGAACTAAGAGAAAGCTTAAATTGGACTATAATTGAAATGAATTTTTTCAATACATACTTAGGAATAAAACGATACCATGGAAGTGTCGATACCTGTACTTGGAAGTAGCATCGAAAGAAAGTATCGATGCCTAGTAAGTATCGGCTAAAAGTATCGATACCTACTTATGTATAATTTTTGATTTTAGGCGAATGCTACTTAATCTTTTTAAGAAAAACTTTAAGTTTTAAAGCATGGTTTACTAGGATGGCCTCCCAGAAAACAAGAAAAAGGGCAAAGTCCAATACGTTGTTTTTAAAAAGTCCCCAAAATTTGGTTAACAGAATTGTCTTCGTTTGTATATATGTACGTATTTTATTTGTTATACTTATAATTTATTTTGTACAAAGAGAAAGCGATTGAGATCAAACACAATTATTTTATAATTTATTTCATACAAATGAATTAATTAATAAAAGTCATCTGTATTATAACACTGTTCAACAGCAGTTCTGCAAAGTAACAATGGTATATTTCTGAAAGAAGTAATTATGTTGATAATTTTTAGAGTGAAAAGCTGCTAAGTCCATTTGTAGAAAATTTAAAGGGGAGGGCAAAAACTTTTCAAAACATTTCCTTCAAGAATTTTGCATAAGGCTCCGTTGCAAATTAAAAGATTTAGATTTTTTTGTGAGCTTATCGTTTTTCTGTGCCTCTTTTGGACTTAGCAAATTTGCCTTTAATTGAATATAAACTTGAAAACGTTGCGTTTTTAATTTACCTTGATTCCTATATCCAAATATGAGTTTTCACAAAAAGTGGACTTAGCAGCTTTTCACTTCAAGCTAGCGATATGTTAATGAGCTGATTATAGGTCTTTCTTTGTAGGAATTTTTCATTGGCAACTAAACTGCCAAACATTTTTAGATATTCACATTAATAATTAGATTAAAAAAGTCCGGAAATAAAATTTTCACTGAATCGGGTTTGGATATAAGTACTCTCTTCCGATACCTACTCAGTACTCGGTTCAAAAGTATCGATAACAAAATTACTTGGTATCGGACGAAAAGTATCGAGTATGTACTTGTATTTCCTAGTATCGTTTTATCCCTATACATACTTGATGCCATTAATATCAAAATTATTGCAGCAAAAGCAGATTGAAACAAACAGTGTAATCTTTCTTCTTCAGGAGTAAAACGCATATTCAGTCATGCTTTGCAATTCACTTCCGAGTGAATTTCAACACAACTCACTTTGAATCCGGAGTTCGAGGTTTGGGCTTCACTTTCCGAGTTTTCCAGGCAGGTTCGGGAATCTAAAAGAAAGTGAAAATAAACCTCGTAAAGTGAAACACAGAACCCCGAATGTTTGATTCAAGGCGAGTTTTGTTGAAATTCCGTCGGTAGTGAATTGCAGAACCAGCCTGATACAATAGTTCCCATGTGTTACCCAATCCAATAGGGTTGCCCTTTCTTTTTTTGATTTGGCGCCGAATTTCCGTACAGCCGTGTGCGTTTTTTAAGCAAACACTTTGTCCGTTTCATTACAAGTGTTTGAATTGGAAAATACTATGTGTGTTTATACCCAGAGAGGGTCTATTAAAATTGAGGATATTGTTTATGATGGGGAACTATGTCTGCGGCTTAAGTGAGTTCGTTTACATACCCTAATCGGATAAGCGCCAGAGAAAGCTTTGATTTTTGGGTAAGGTACTTAAGCAGGTTTTACTGCCTGTACCACGTTACGATAACGTTCCCATTGGCTGACAGAACAAACTATATACATATATAAAGGGGGAACTCAGCAAACCCGACTCCTCAAGAATTCTTAAAACTCGGTACTACGCATCAAATCGAAACGGAATTCGCACAATTTCAAACTTTTGTGTTACTCGCACATTTTGGTTAACAACAAAACGAAACTGTTAACAATACGCTCAATGACCACTTAAAACCGTATGGTTGGAGGGTGTGGGAAGGAAAAGTCCTCTTCACCAAGCAGAGTGCACTGATGGGTCTCAAGTGCTTAAGTATTATCCTTTTTATAGTCACTTCCTGCAACGGCCCGACTGCCGCGAACTGCGCTTCTTATTGTTGTTATTGCTGTTATTGTTGACAGTGGTTTTGCCTTATGCTTTATGCTTTTTGCACTTTGTTGCCACTTTTTATAACATTGTTCCCTATTATGTACTTGCATCAGATATTTGCTACGTCGAGAAATGCGATAAAGTTTTTTTTTGTTTTTAATTTTTTTATTTTTTATTTTTTTCATTGTGGCAAAAACTGAGTGAAGGTTCGACGACATTCGTTGCTTCGTTTCGTTGCATGCAGAGTAGCAACTTGAAATGAAAGGATATCATCATCATTATCCTTAGCTCAGCAACACTTGAGCGTGTGCATAAAGGCGTTCAAATGCGATTTTGCTCGCAGTCGCCAGGCTGTGGGGGGCGGGAGGGAGTAGATAGATAGCGGTTGTGGCGTATTAAATATAAAATCAAGTCGCCAGTAATGTTTAGCGTTTATAGCATTATTTTCTCTATATGCCAAAATGCGCAAGCGGGAGGGGGAGACCAATGCTTGAACTGTTGAACGTGGATGGGAGGGTTGGCGAGTTGAGCATTTAAGGCTAAAAAGGATTTAGCCCATAATGATGAGCTTAAGCGAGCGCGGGGGTGATTGCGACAAAATTGCTCTGACGACAATGAGGCGCTCAACTTGAGTTTTTATCATTGTTTTTATTGATGGTTTTGTGGCAAAAATAGCTTTGTGCGCGTTTCTTGCTAAATTGGATTTTATGCAAAAACACTTTGTCCATACGCTGACTTGCCACACTCTGCCGCTATCAAACCCAAGGCTAGGGTGCACACATCGCAAATATGCATCCATATGTATGTATGTAAAGCGTTGGTCATTTTCCCAGGCAAAGCGGAATTGATGAGCACATGAATCTTGAGTTTGTTTGCAACAATAAAAGCAAACTAATTCTAAATGTAGAAATGGACCATTCTAAGCCAGTCAAATGGAACATAAATATCCTTTTTTATTTCGATTCAAGAAGCGGAAGTAGATAAATCTACCAAATTCAGTCCATGGTAGGCAAGTACAAAGGCAAATTGAGGACGCATTTTTGAACACATTTTGAGCCGATATCTATGCGCTCACATCGAGCCGAACATCAGCTGAACGATCTTCAATATATGTATATGGAATAATAAGCCGCATTAACTTCAACTGCAGTCGCAATCGATGCCGCAATCGAAGGACTCTCGAGAAATGGCTCTCGTCAATGTGGCGTGTGTAGGATCGACAGCGCTGACGGCGCTCCGTTCAAGCTGTGCGCGCTCATTAAACGGTATTTTTGTGACCATTTATAGCCACTTAACGGGCGCACAAGAACAATAACTACAACAACAGCCTACTCAGCGGCTGCAGCAGTCCGAGTGACAGATGAAGTAGCCAAAGTCTTTTGTCCCACATGAGTATCTCACAGATATGGATCTTGTTGTAGAGAGCCGTCCGTCCGTCGGCTGTGGCGCTTCTTGCCTTCTTCCAGCATCCGCAATATACATATGCGCATAGTTCCTTGCCTTTGTTGTGGTGATCCTGCTGTGCTTCTTGCGGTCACAACAACAACGCGCTGCCTTTGTTTGGTTTTCTATTTTTTGTTTGTGTTGTTGGTGTTGGTGGGGCTGGTGGTAGCCACGGTTGCCTCACAGCCTACGCAGCCGTCGCTGTCGTCCGTCCCGCATCATTTGCGGTTGACTTGGTTGTGCAACAAACAGTCCTAAACAACAACAACAATATCAAAAGCCACAAAACTCAAAACAAGATAAGAAATAAGTAAAATGTGTGTGCTCAGCAATCTCGTTTGCATCGTCCTGGCTGCTTGAAGTGCTCAGCATCGTATTGATTGCGGCGGACAAAGGCGGCCTTTGTTGTGCGCTGCGCTGCGCTGTGCTGCTTCACAGCAGTTGTTGCAACTGTTCGCTGCACATCTATTTTGCACATCTTGTGGCGCACTCATTGTGGCACTGTGGCGGTTATTGTTCGAGTGAGTGGGTTCTAATGTGTTTCTAATGCTCTACTCAGCCGCCAGAAGACCAGTGAAGTGGGTACATGGAAGGCTACTAACAAAGTGAAAAAGCAAAGGTGTGTTTGGCTGCCGAGCGTGGGATTTTTTCCCAGCCAGACGACGGACGACTAAATGCCAAGAAGATACGCGTCTATGTACATATGTATGTATGTATGTATGTGCAAACATGACACATGACTGAAAATACGCTAAAATTTATGACGTGGGATGCTTTGAAGGCAAAATACCGTTTCATGTATGTATGTACATATGTATGCACATTAGGGTGGTCCAAAAATGTATGGGAGAAAAGTAAAATCGGAAATTTAATGCTCTCATCCCCTAGGATTGTTCTATACCGAAAAAAGTATACCCGTGTTGTTTTATTTTAAAATCAAAATATATTTAGAGGTCGCTCAAAGCCCTCAAAGTTTCCCATGTATTTAGATATGAGGAAAAAAATACTTTTCGTAGAAATGGCATAGAATCCATGAAAATCAAAATTTTTCAATCTGAAAACTCTGCTTCTCTTCAAAGGACTTCAGAGAATAATGCCCAATTGTTTATTTAAACGTTTTTTAATTTAAACTATTATTTCTTTTTTTCTTTTGTATATTTCTGTTTGTATATTTGATTTTTTTTGGGATATTTCGGAAAAATAGTTAAAATTAAAAAATGTTTAAGTAAACAATGGGGCATTATTCTCTGAAGTCTTCTGAAGAGAAGCAGAGCTTTCAGATTGAAAAATTTTGATTTCCATGGATTCTATGCCATTTCTACGAAAAGTCTTTTTTTCCCCATACAAAATACGTGGGAAACTTTGAGCGCTTTGAGCGACCTCTAAATATATTTTGATTTTAAAATAAAAAAAACAGGGGTATACTTTTTTTCGGTATAGAATAATCCTAGGGGGTGAGAGCATTAAATTTCCGACTTTACTTTTTTTTTGGACCACCCTAATGCACATATCACAAGGAGATCAGCCCCAAGCGGGACATGAATAGGCAATCTGGTGGCGTATACACGATGCATCTGAGTCCTCTGATCACAAAGTAGCATATTATGAATTATAAATTCCTAGAAATGCTTCGACCTTTAAATTGATGTGAGATTGATCTTTATTGAAAACCTACACTGCAAAATTTGGTATGTATTTACATACTAAAATAACAAAAATTTGGGAGTCCTCTTTTATTTCGGGGTTGTTTGCAACAAACAAACCAATTAAATCCAACCGAACCCTCTTTTCTCTCAGTAGATGTTTCTAAGGCCTGTAACCTACTATAAACTTCTAAGAGCTGGACATCCGATTTTCAGAAACCGAAAAAAGTCTCTAGATGTAAGATTACTGAGAATTTTCGGACCCGCGTTTATTTCGATCTAATCAGGGACTCAACCTTAACACAAGAGATACGGAGAGGAGTCACTTGATTTCTAATATTTCTTTTGCCAATTATTTTTCTAAATTGGTATTTCTTGACTTTTATAAAAATATGCATGTAATTTAATTTAAAAGCATTCATATTTTATTGATGTGTTTCAAACTTAAATAAATAGTACAACTACCTAAAAAGACGGATGGGCGTCATTTGACCCTATTGGTAAACATGAATATTCATTTCTTTGTTTCTAAACCAAAAAAAAAATAACAAAAATAAATTTTATGTTATTTTTCAATGACCAACTAGTTTTTAATTTAAAATTTCAAGTATTTTGTTAGTTAGATTGGGTTCGCGCGATAGTCTATAAGGCAGACTTAGGCCCAATCCCTCCTAAAACCATTTTGAACTTGGCGTCTAAGGTCCTCCAAGTTGTCAAAGAATTGCCTACCTAGAGTGGAGAGTCTTCGTTTGGATAGGGCAGGACACTGGTACAACAGGTGCAGAATCGTTTCCTCCTGCTCTTCATCTTGACAGCTTATACAGAAGTCATGCAAACGTGGGCCTAGTTGATGGGCATGCTTGCCAATTAGGCAGTGTCCTGTTACGACAGATATCATCTAATATTTAGGCTGAGTGGTAGGTCAGTGAGTTTAGCGCTGAGCACAGGCCACAATTGCTTGTCAGTTTCCATCTGTCGTTGTCCACTTTAGAAATCCTCTCGGAGATAAGTAGCTTAAAAGTTTGAAAGGGTATTCCTATTTCATCGTTTATATCCTCAATAGGAAGTTTTGTGCCAAGTCCCGCCATTGCTTCCCACAGTAAGAACAGGCACCTTGAGTCATCCAATTGAAAACAAAAAAAAATCTCTCATATCGTCAAGTATCGAGAATGCGACCAATTTAACGGTTTTATTTATTATATCGTCTGTTCGCGCATTCATAAGATCTATTGAAATAGCTTCCCAAAAATAAATTGACACGAATTCAACAAATTTCGGTACGATCGCTTTGATCTCTTTTGTACTATAAATAAAAACGCTGGAAGCATTCGATATCCAAATAAATAAATAAATAAACACAAAGTCGAAAGTGCTGGGAAATGCGGAGGCGTCTAATACTTGAGTGGGCTTTGCATGCGCTCCTAATGCTGCTGCTAATCTACCGGCTGTTTTTTGGTTTTGTTTTTGTTACTCGCGTTGATATTGTCACTTTGGCACGCTCAGAATTTATGGCGCACGCATTCTCACAAACACAGCACAGCACGCAGCACGCGTTTTGAAGTGGGGGCGGCAGATCAACCCAGTAGCCACCCATCAGCCGGATTAATGTTAATCTGTTAATCACCAGCGATAAATTTTGTCTGCCTGGCAATCGTGCACATCGCTCTAATGGCCTCTATATATGTACATATATACTGATGTATTTATATATGATTGCAATGGAAATATAAATTCTTTTAATTTTTGAGGTAAGTTAGTAATTTCAAAGGAACTTTGGAATGTGCGGGAGGTTAATTAAAATGTTTCCCTTTGAACTGCGAAGTATTTTCGGACGCAAAAAAATATATATCAAAGTCGGGTCTAGCAATTAAAGATCAATTAAAAAAAAAAAATAATAATTTATTTGAGAGATGTGAAATTGTTTCTCCCATTTTCTAAAAACTAGTTACATAAACACGTGGCAAGAGTAGAAATCATATTTTTTTTTTAGAAATTAACCCAGATTTCAACGACAAATTATCGAGTTGCACACACAGCGCCAAAGTCAAATTTGATTAGCAACATCCCATTTCAGCGTTCAGAACAATGCCGAAAGGATAAGATGCTTTGCGACGAGGAAAATGGGATCAACCCTTCTTGTGTAAACATTGTGATCGGCCGACATTGAGATGATCAACTGCTCGTTGCCGGCTTGGCCACACAAAAGCGGTGGGCACAAACATATCTACATGACCTCAACAATTTAACAAACCAATGATTGCCCTAATTCGGAATGTCGAAGAAGCCGAGCAACAAGATCAAACCTTCAACGAGTTAAATACAAACTGAATCAGAGCCAAAGATCAAGCCGTAGCTGAGCGAGCACAGCAACAGCAAGGATCACTCGAGAGGTAAATGGACCATAAGAAGCTGTTGAAATCTGGCACTGTTGAAGGGTGCAAAAGCGAAAAGTTGAAGAGTTGAAGACTGACGAAGACGACAAAGGCGACAAAGGCGAAAGGGATACGTAAGGACCTCTGAACAATGCGAGATCTGAACGATGCGCAGATTGGAGAATAACAAACAAAACGCAGGGAAAATAAACGAGAGCAACGAAAGGGCTCTGAATGGGACTTCAGCTTCCACGCATGATCGGCTTAAGTGCTGCACTGAAAGGATTATTATCACGATTATCAAGGTTTACAAAAACACACACAACACACGCGCGCCGACTGCGCCCGTGTTGGTGTGCTTGTGTTCGGCGTCATGCTGCGTGCATGCGCAACGACGTTTTTTATTCCGACAGCAGCGGTCCTTTTCGCTACAGTTTTGAATAGTAGAATTTGTACTCACTTTACATAGATACATACATATTTGTTGTTGCGTTACGTTGTTGTTTGAACACTCGTCACGCCGCATTGCCTTTGTTGCGCCGCTAAGCAGAGTAGCGTCACATATGCTTATGTTGTTGCGGTTGTTGTTGTCTCCTTTATAGCAAACAAAGCGAGCAGCGATTAGCATTCATTGACGACAATCCGATTGAAACGATTTGCCCATTCAGAATTTCGATTTTTAAGCATTACATAAATGCGTTAACTACATTTTTATTGTTGCGCTCAAAATACTATACACTGACTTGTATGCATTTTTGAGGGTGTAAAACGTTTTTAATCGCGCTAAGTGGCAGCAACAAAACCAAGTATGTATTTGTGTAGTCTGTTGCCACTGCCGACGAATTTCCCACATTTAACGCGCTTAAGTTGACACTTGTCGCCACAATATTGCCACCGTCGTGAGAAGCATATGTATGACTGATTGTCAGTACATAAATATGTATGTAGGTACCTGTGTGTAATGAATTCATTGTACGTGTGGGCATCTATGTTAGTGCAATCGTGTTTTTGTTGTCTTCAAGTGCCATTTAAAGGGCGTTGAAGCGAAAATGTTTCACTAAATACCGTTCATTATTAGCAACACCGAAAAGCGCTTAGCAGCTGAGAAAAGTGTGGTTGCCGAGGGTGGACGTATGCGCCGGATTAGGTTTTTTGTTGACGGACAAAGGCAGCGGTAAATTCGCACCTTCATATATGAGTGATGTGAAATTGTGGGAACCCTTCAAGACAAGTGAATAGCAGCGATTGAAAGGGTGAAGGAAAAAGGCAAGGAAGAGAATAAAGAAGGTCCCAGCTTCCCACTACACGTAAGTCTAAACCTGCAACCCGGTTTCATAGAACTATTTAGATGCAAACCTAGAACGTCGCTAAGAGTTGTTTCTGCCTAAAAATAACCAAATATACTTAAAACAGATTTTCAATCTATGTATGTATGTATGTATGTACATAAATATGTGAATATGTACATACATATACTAAATGTGGCAATTCACGTGAAGTGGACAGGACAAGCCTGCACTAATTAGAGACCGGTCGAGGGTTCTCAGCCACTTTACTTCGGTATGTAGCATGTCCGGGGCAACAGAATCCACTTACAGGTTTGATTCCATTTTCGAGGGTTCCATTTTTCTGAATATAGGAGGTCTATGGCAGGACTGCTCTAACGGAGGCTTTCTGGCATTATCAGACCACTCATTTTCGCTTCTTCATCAAAGCATCGAAATTTTCAACACCTCAGCCTGGTAATTTTTTATTCTCCAGCCTCCAGCTCGTGGATTTAATGACCTCTTCTGTGGTGGTTTTTGATGATATTAGGGGACTTTTGGCGAAACTTCTTTCGATTGCACGGCTGACAGATAACGCGAACTATAGAAAACTATTATTGGATGGCTACTCCTATTTAGAAAATATATCACTGTTGTTGAAATGGGCGCACTTCGTAGCATGCCAGAGATTGGGTAGTGGTAACTGGTAGCTTATGGTGGCTTATTCGGGCTACCTAAAGCAGTAATCATGGAATTGGCTATAATATGGTGAAGTATATGAAGTACACACATATCGTTACCAAAAGGTGGAAAGGTGCCAAGCCCATTTTTTTAAATTATCCGGGGTAGAAGAAAAATCGATGTAGTTTCGCATTATCTGTCATTCTGCATCAAAAACTAAATTTTGAAAAAAGTAGACTTGCCACCTTTGCACCTTTAGGTAGCGATATGTACATGCATATAAATATAGAGTGAAGTCCTTAGACTTGGCAGGCAGGCAGCAAAAGCGTTTAAGCTCAGATAGAGCCTATTTGCTTCTTATATTTATTTTGTCTTGCAATTGTAAGAAATTGTAAGATGAAATCTTCAATTTTTGTTACGCCAGACATAGTGAGTGAATAATTCAAAGAAAGCGGTGCCAACCAACTCTAAGTTTTCACTGACAGTCGAACATCCCAAACTAACTTAATGAGAGCTTTGACAATGAAAATTCGGCGCATCCCAAATGGCTGGTGGTAGTGAAACCGCAAAAAATCCGAAATGGAATAAACCACGTTCTCATAGAAGGTTAGTCTTAAAAAGTTAACATATACAAATAATTGTATTCTTTTTTTAATATTAAACAACCTGGACTCAAAACTTTTTCTAATATTTAACGGCGATTTCATTTCTACCAAAAAATGTTGCCTTCTCATCGCTCTCTTCTTAGTGCTTGTGCGTAGAGGGCAAAGAGAAGGTTGCATTTTTCGGTAGAAACAAAATCCTAATGCCGATTTTGTTCTTTTTAGCAGAACATCTGTATATTTTACATACGTAGATATCTTTAAAATTAGAAATATGTATTTTGCGTTTTTTACTAAGTAAAAATAGTAAAGTCCGTATAAAATAGTCAGTTGCCAATAAACATTGATTTCGTGGGAAAATTTGCGTCGATCAGACAGTCCCGACGAAGTCAAACAGGAAAACAGTATAAAATGCGCACCAAAACAACTTGAACGATTTAAGTAGCAATTATCCTGTCATAGGCAGCCACCACCGCAGAAACCGCGACGCCGACACACTCACTAAAAGCGCAGCTCAGAGTTGCAGTCGACGGTCATTTCCCCGATTGTTGCGCCTCGTCGCACGCAAACAAAGAAATCAGGAAGTGCGGAAGTCAAGATCCGGCGACTAAGCGGTGCAAAAGCAAATACAAACAGAGATATTAAAGCAAAGAAGTTAAGCAAATATTTTCCGCTGAAACAGCAGCAAGGAAATTCCCATGCAAGGTGCGTTGCTTGCCGCTGCGCCATGTTGCCACATGCAACTTCTAATGCGGCCGGCGGTGTCTAGGCAGTGGTGCGCCAGCGAATGCTCAGCTTCTCGCTCATTTACGCCAACAGCGCGTCGCCTGGTCACTTTGTGGTCGGTGCAATATCCTTCCGCGCTTTTTGATTGACTGCCAAGTGATTGCGTGACAATTAAGTGACATGTAGCGGAACTGTAGTTGACAGCACGACAACAACAAACAGCGAGAGTTCTTTGCTGTTCTTTGTTTTGAGTTCGTTTACTTGTTTTTGACGCAAATGTGTATGACTTTGTGATTTTCCTTGTCGCTGCTGCCCACCCTCGCTCGTTTGTCGCGACTGCTGTTTACCGCCGGAAGATATTGTTTCGGCTGCAGGAAATATGATTTTTCAATTGTTAAACAGGATAGTAGTGTTTTTATGTATGTACATAACAACCGAATCGGAAGCGTTTGCGTTTTCATGCTGTTGGCCAGTACTTTCGAGCGCAGCAGAGCGCAACAGCATTCGAATTGCTTGGCAAGGACCTCTTTTTTAGTATTGTTCCGAAGCAGCCGACTAAGCAGGTGATAAGGTAAATTGTGAGGGAAAACACCTTAACTCAGAAAAAAATGTGTTCGGTGAAAATTTTGAAGTACGTACACTATTTAGGACTTTTCATTAATTGAAGGACATACATATGTATGTACATACATAGATCTGGCAGCTATTTAAAGCTATATTTTCCGTTAAAATACCAAATAAGTGATATGTATGTGTGTACGGTAATATATATTTAGGTACGTACATTTTATTGAAATTCCTTGTCAATGGCTGTTACTTTGGTTTTTGTAGCCGGTTATAGTTTTAAACTCTACATACAATACATATGTTCACTTATGTAGATCCCTAATATACATGTATACATATATGTAAATTGGACTATATCAGGAGCTTTTCAAAATGGTGTACAACAACCCATGGCATTGTCGCAGTGCCCACCAAACTTTTGTGAAGCTCAACACTGTTTTCGTCCCATATCAGTACAAGTACAAACTCGTACATATGTATGTGTGTCTGTAAATACTTTATGGCATATACTTGAGCCTTCACAAAGCCTACTCATAAAAAAATCAGAATTGAAAGAAGTTCATGACAAAAGCCATCTTCCGTGAAAGGGTCAACTCGAATGGACACTCCCCTCATTTGGGAGCTTTGAAATGAATGAACATTGAGGTACATATGTACTTATTTATATGCATAAGTATATAAGCAAATAAGATACAATAGAGGCAGGCATATAACAAAATAAAGAAGTTATAAATAACCGAAATAGTAAATTTTCTTGCACACATACGGACACACATTCCACCATGTACCCATTCACATAAGGTACAGCCGTCAATTTAGCCCAGGCGCGCCAGGCTAATTTAAATATAAAAAACATTAAAATTCAACTAAAAACAAAATCACATTCACATTTTGAATGCCCCGCTGTTTTATCCTTCCTTTCCTTGCAACTGGTCGCCGCCGCTTCTTCAGCAAAACTATATAGTACATAGTGGATATTGGTGAGAAGAAACTACCAAAAGTACGGTGATGACCTCTGATCCCTGCTGCCTGAGTGTCCGGTTAAAGGATGTACTGACTAACACACGCGCATGCGCGCTTTGCCAATGCTCATGTCCAAGGATATTACGTGCTTGGCTGGCCAATGGGCAGTTCATCGGACCACTGCAAGCCGCATAACCCCTTTGCCAAGTTTGCAACCCTTCGAAGGGCGCTTCAATAAACTACTCTGCTTTATACATATGTACATATGTGTATGGTGTGCAGTGTCCAGTTGGCAAATGTGCCATCTTGGCTGCTGGTTCCTTCGAGAAATCTCCATAGCTGTCGTCTTAGTAATTAATTTTGTGTAATTTATGAAAATAATCTGTTTACGCATGTATCGCGTAGTTTTTTTTGTTTTTCAATTTCTAATAAATGAATGAGTGTCCGAGTGTCCATCTTTGAGCCGCAAGGCGCCCAACAGCTTTGTTTGCGCGCCAAATCCAGGTGTAATTTGAAGCTGCTCTGTTGTCTATTTAATTTAAAATTCATTCCGTTCGTCAATGAATGAAAATGCGAGTCGCATTCATGCAACAGCGACCAACAGCGCCCAACAATAAGCGCCAAGAGCCAACAATGCGCCCATCAATCACTCGCCGCAAACTGAATGCGAATATCTTTCGGTAGGCTTAGAAATGTTCGGCAAACCGAATCTATTGTATGATAAAATGCAATAATTATTTGCACTAAATACTCCAAGCCAACTGGATATCGTATTGTTAGAGTTGGACTGTGAGCGCGATACTGAGTTATCTGAGGCTCATTAACTTTTCATGTACTACAACAGTGTGTTGTTCAAATCAAAGGGAAGAGGCTAATCCACTTCATTAAATGCAAACAAAATCTATCTAAACAACCGTTGTGGCTAGGCGTAGAGAGGGTGAAAGGGTTGCCAGGTGAAGGACCTACTACGACATCGCGCCGGCCGGCCAGTCAAATGATTTCCAGCCAGCGTTTTCGTATTGTCGCTGCTGCGTTTTGCCTTTTTATTTTTTAATTTATGCATATCGAGTGCCCGAGACAATGACACCGCGACAGAGATTCATTTGCTTCATCAGTCAACTTGATGAGGTAATTATGGAAATTTTCAAACAAAGCAACAAATACAACAACACAAATACAACAAAAATCAAGTTAAATGCGAGAATATCAAAATTGTGTAAATTGTAACTTAAGAAATGCCAACGCGAATTGAGAACTCACCCAAACTGGCAAGCTACTAAATAATTGCGGAATGCGCTCGCTGCTCAGAGGAGGACGAAACAAGCCGCGACGAGGATCGGGATGCGTCAACTTGTAGTCGATTAATTTAATTGTCACTTTTTGTGCGCACTTTGACAGTTCGTTACACACAGCTTCCCAGTGCTGCAAACGTTTACATTTGCAGAACGATGCATACAGTTGTTGTCTGCAGCCCCGATGTCAAAAGGTGAAATTTCACACCAAAATATTATCTGTAAAAATTATGTTAATTAAATTTTAGCGGTTTAGGCAATGTTATTCATTTCGTTGTGTTTGTGTGGCTGTCGAGTGTTTGAAATTTATCTTAATTTAAGGATGTTGTTCGTTTTCGAAAGGACTAACTGTCGCTGGCACTTGCTTGCGCTGCCGCAACCCTTTTGAGCTATCCGCAACTGCAGATAAATCGGCAGTTTTTTGTTTATTAAATGAGAAAATTTGTGCTACAATTGAATCTGAAAAAATTTAAATGGGATCCTAGTTACAAACCCTCTTTCTACTAATTTTGCATACCGATTCATTGAGAGAGAAAAAATCAGTAGGAATCGGCTTAATCAAAAGAAAAAAAAATTTATTTAAACGATTTTTAATTCTCAACTATACATATATTTGGCTAAGTTTTTGGCCTAGCTTCTCCTCCAATTTCTGGTGGGCATCTTAATGTTGTCAAACAAATGGAGGAACTTATCGTTTAATGTCGCCCTCGAGCTATAAATCTGACCATCAAAAATATAATTTTTCCGCAATGACCCATTGTGCACCGTTACGCACTGTTTGGTGTGATTTAAAGGCCGGTGGAAATGGCAGCCATTATAAATCCATGATTGCCGATTATTTCTTGCCCCAATTGAATGGAATTTTGAGCAAAGAGTGCGTCAAGCAATCAAATTTTTGAAGGCAACTTTTAGTGAAGGAGATATTTCTCGAAATGACCCTGTAAATTGGCCACCAAGACCCGCGATTTAGCGTCTCTAGACAATTGTTTTCATAGTTGCCAACTTGGTGANACTAGATTTAGTGCTTTTTGAAAATTAAAATGCAAAAAAAAAATATTTAGTGGCTAGTGCTTTTTTAGTGCTTTTTTTCTGAACTAAAATTACTCCGATATAGTTAAAACCTGAAATAATTTTTAAATATTTAAAGCTGTGGCGGCACTGAATTTACAAAAATCTACAAATTTAAATGCACTTAAATACAACCATGATTGATAAAAAGCTGAACTTGCAAACCCGCCTTGTTCAATTCCATTCGCGTTGAAAATACTAGTAGATATGCCAGTAAGTTAAGTATTTCTTTTTTTTCTTTTCTAATTATTTGTAAAAATTTTTATTTTTGTATCTGGCCGCACAATTGCTCTAGCACTTGAATTTTAAGATATCCTAACCTCAAAATGCCAAAATCACGGTTTTTGGCGATATTTGAGGTTATATAATGAAAACATAATTTTTTTTTGCTCATTTCTACTTAGGGCATGATTTTCGTTTATAGGGATTCTATTTGTCTTTCTTGCGATATATCAGTTTTAATGTGCAGTACTTCGGTATTACGTCGTAAGCATGAGTCATTATAGCATGTGTCTTTTCAATCGTTATGAGCCAAAAAGTTTTGTGTGTTGATTTATGTATGCATTCTTGTAAATATTGTTAATTTTTTGTTTTTGTTAAATACATACAAACTGTTATGAAAAAAGCATCCATTGATTCAAAACCATTTGGTGCTTTTAGTGTGGTAAAACGATTTTTTCCAAGTTTTTGCTGCTTTTTGAAAATCAAAAGTTGGCAACACTAATTGTTTTATGCGATCAAACCGAAAACTTTGGACGCCTTGGACGACAACTTCGTGTGAAACAATGCCGAAATGATGGAAAATTGGAATGCGCCACATCCGAGTCAGCCGCGGCGCCCACATGCCTGCAAGTATATTCAAGCCCTATAGGCAGAAAATTATCTGTCTAATTGAATAACTCCGTGAGAGGGGAGACCAGTATGTTGGCATTATTCATAAAAAAAAATACTTATTTAATTAAAACTGGTTGGTAGGCACTGTGGTCAACAGTAAAGTTCATTTACCACCTCAGCATGATTATAAGTCATGCAGAGACCGCAAAAGGCTCTGGAAGCAATGCCGGAGGATGCATCAGACTACATAGGCCGAGCATGTACTTAAATTATAACTTAATAAAGTTTTATTACATGGCAGTTGAGAAGCACATGTGCAAAAATTTCTTAAATTTAAGGAAAGAAATTGTTGCACATGCGCCAGTACATAGCATGCATTTAGGTGCTTGGTGTTAGTATTCGCGTCTAAACACTAATAATCTCATTACTTTATTTAAATTTAAAATTTTATACAAATTTCATTTAAATTTAAATTATTAAAACAAACAAAATTAGAATTAAGTAAAGTATATAGACATGACTGCTAAAATTCAAACCTGTGTTTTATAAGAAAAGATTCAGGTTTTTACAGCGTTATTACTTCCGAATTCTCTTAGCAACTACAACTGTGAAAGCATCCCTTGACAAAATAAGCTAAGAAAGCAAATTAAAATTTGAAGAATTGATGACAGCTTCGCCTTTTGGATTAAATTTAATGAATTATTTATTTTTGTTCACTGGCTCGAAATGGTGAACCCTTTTCTTCTAATACTAGCATTTGGAAAAATATTACTTTCTTCCAAGGCGGCTAAAATATTTATAATTGATGACAGCTTCGCCTTCTGGATTAAATTTAATGAATTATTTATTTTTGTTCACTGGCTCGAAATGGTGAACCCTTTTCTTCTAATACTAGCATTTGGAAAAATATTATTTTCTTCCAAGGCGGCT
>NW_016158380.1:0-11222 GCF_001687245.7 Rhagoletis zephyria | reverse complement strand
GAAATATTTTTAACGGTTTTCCACTAATCTTTATTTTCCGTAAACGTTTTTCATAACTATTTCTAAGCAAAACAAGATAACTTCATATTCGCTCTGACATTAAATGTCATAGATATGCACTTAGGGTGATCCAAAACAAGTAAAGTCGGAATTTTAATGCTCTCATCCCCTAGGGTTGTTCTATATCGAAAAAATATACTATTATTTTTATTTTGAAATCAAAAAATATTTAGAGGTCGCTCAAAGTTTTCCATGTAAATATTTTATATGGGCGAATAACAACTTTTCGTAGAAATGGTCTAGAATTCTTGAAAATCAATATATTTCGTTGTTTCTCTTCAGCAAACTTCCAATAGCAGTATCCAATTATGTATTTAACCAGTTTTTGATACTAAAGATTTTTTTTTCATCCCCCATTGCATTTTCTGGGTGTTCGGGCGGACCTATGAAATATAGTTACTATGAAAAAATGGTTAAATAAATGTTTGGGTATTATTATTGGGAATTTCCAGCAGCGAAACAGAGTTTTCCGATCGAAAAGTATTGATTTTCAAGAATTCTACACCATTTCTAAGAAAAGTTAATTTTTTCCCATGCAAAATATATGGAAAAGTTTGAGCGCTTTGAGCGACCTCTAAATATTTTTTGATTTCAAAATAAAAAACAAGGGTAAATTTTTTCGGTTTAGAACATACCTAGGGGGTGAGAGCATAAAAATTCCTACTTTACTTTTTCACATGCATTTTTGGACCACCCTAATGTGCATACATATCACAGATTTCTGCTATGGAATCCGGAAGTAGCTACAGAGTTACTGAGATGTAATAAAAACCCTTTGAATGAACACAGTTCTCAACATTTAAGGCCAGCAATTATCTTTGTAAAAACATATGTATGTACATATGTATGTATACCCATATACCATATACCTATGTACTTATGCTGCAAGTGAGGCTATATGCAATACACGTTGCAGTTGTCGTGCAACAACACCAAAAATGTGCAATAAAATACCCACTAACAGTAACAAGTGGCGGCGGCAAAGACAACCAAGAGCAGGTATCCTTACTAGGCACCGTTGTCACTCTTTGGCGCAGCGGTGGAAAAAATTGAGCTGTCAAAATTTTTGACATTTCGATTGTTGCATGACAGATCACTTTACGCACAATTCTTACGCATCCGCATGCTGGCGTCGCTTTGAGCGGAAAATCGAAGAAAATGCGAAAGTCATTACAGATGGAAGTTAAGTGGATTAAGGCATTAGGAATGAGCCAAATATTATTGTTTCAAACGAAATCATTCTTAGAGAAGCATTGCGCATAATCTGTTCTTAAGGAGGAAAAATTTAAAGAAAGTCGGTAGGTAATCAGTTCGGAAAAATGCGCTGATAAAATTTGTGTAGATAAATTATTATTATTATTTTTTTTTTCAGTTTAGCTGACGTAATATATGGAGAAAACGTTACAGATGATTTGCCCACAGTATGCACATTTATGAACGACAGTGGTTTGCTACCCCTATATTATTAGTTAAGGATTTGCCTGATCCTTTTTCCAGCAAAACAATGTAAACATTTTCATGCGTTCATAAATTTAATGGCTACATTTTAAATTATTTTTATTTGAATTTTTCATTTGGCTACCGAAAAAAAAACAAAATCCGGAAAAAAGAATGTAGTGCATATTCACAAATTTGAATGCATTCACACGAAATCCTAATTTCATGGGAACCAAATTTTCGATTTCTTAGCTAAAAATGCCCGCTGCACTACTTGCAACAATTGTCGCAGCGCCGTGTCTAATTAAAATCGTTCGCATCACCTTCAACAGCTACACCCAAAAGTGTCGCCAACCCCTCCCAAATCGAACTCCCAGCGCCGGACAACAAAAGCGAATTCAAATTTTCAATATTGTAATTTATTGAAATGCAAACGAACAGACGTCCGAAATGCAAATAGAGTGGAACGCGTTGCATTCCGCCCAGCCAGCGAATTTGGCCAAATGTCGTAAGGAGATTTCTGTCGATTGCATTGTTGCGGGAAAATCGCAAGTTGTGCAGGGTAGATTTTCGCACATTTTCTTCGACAGCATCTTGCGCCTTTTTTTGCCCTAGTTTGCGGGCAGCTCAGGTAAATGGCGAAAAGGGCGATGGCTAGCAAACGGATCCACACAGCTGGACATTGTATGAAGATTTCTTGTAAGCAAATAAGTTGGGTCAGGCAGGGGTAGAGGCAAACAAAGCCAGGAATACACCGTATATGGTATGGATGTGTGTGTGTGTGTTCACATTTGGGAAAAGTAGGGTACAACACGAGGCGGTAGAGTAGGGAGCGATTGTTAAGTTTATATTTTCTTTATTGTTTTTATTCAAAATAATTTTCATGATGCCGTTCGATTTTTATTACTACTTTTGCTACTTTTTACATTATATGTATGTTTGCAAATTTTTTAAGTGTTTTTTCTTGTTTGGGTTTGTTAAAAAAAAACATTTATATCGGGCAGCTAATTCACAGCTTGTCACAATAAGGCGTTGTGTGTGTGCTTCCAAACGCCTTTGTAAGGAAGCGGCTTTCGCAGATTGTTTTTTATTCCTTTTTTGCTCACCTTAATTAGTTTTGACAAGATTGAGAACATATTTACTGCATTTGCAGAGGGAGAATAATTTTGTAAAAAATTGAATAATCGGAGCGCATACAATTGCACATACATGTCTATTTTTTTTTTGTTTTTTTTTCTCTTTTTTGTGCATTTATGTACGTTTGTATGTGCATGCGTGATCTAACTGTTACCGTGTAAGCAAGTAGATATATGTATGCAATATTGCTATTGTTCTGAAGAAATTATCAAAATTTTGTAAATGAAATAAAAAATTCGAAGTTTGGATTTTTAGTGGCCGACTTGTAAAATTATGCTGTGTGCTATACTAGCATTGCAAACTACCCCTGCACGAAATTTATCTAACTATAAGTTAACTTGAAGTTGACTAGGAAGGAACAAAAAGTCACTTATTATCTGTGTATCTTCTTTGAGGAAAGTTATCTTTCTATGGCGATGGCTGCGAAATAGACATCTTCAACTTGTTTAAAGAAGACTCTCCCGATTACGTCCGCATTACTGCTGCACTACTTTTCAACTAGTTTCAAGTTAGCTTTTTGTAGCTAACTACAAGTTAGATATCTTATAGAAATCCCGCAAAAAAGCTAGCTAAAAATATAGGTTTTTTAAAAAAAACTTTTTTTTTATCAATTGATAATTGGTTTCTGCAGGGACATATCTGTCGTTATAAACCACAAGCACACCGTAGTACAGAGTGGTTAAAAAAGCTGGTTCATATACTACAAAAATTAAAGTGGTATAAAGCGAGTAGATATACCATGACACACAGCCGCAAAGCCTCAAAATGACGTTTGTGATAAAGAAACAAAACGTCAGTATAACAAGTGCAATTTAAAAAAAAATTGGCGTCGATTTTTTTTTTTAATTTTTTTCGCAAACGGTCTCGCGCCGTCAACAAAAAAAGTCATAAAAAATCAATGCGATTTTTAGCAGGTCAAAACTTGCGCTTATTTTATAGGACAATTCATATAAAAACGTAAATGTCTCGTAACCACGTAAATCTCGTAAACTTACTTTATTTTGTATGGAAAAACGGTTTATTTCCGAAGTTTACACAGTTACGAGGCATTTACGCGTTTACCCTGTACGAAAATTCTGAATAGAAAGCTCAAAGTTTTTAATTCTGTATAAAGCTTGAAAGTTTTATCTATACGGTTTTGGTTAAAACGTGAACCATATTTTTGTAAAGAAATAGCAGAAACATTTTAGCTTGAAAAACATTGTAAATATTAGAAAGAAAAAACACCATTCAACCAGATTTGACCGCCAGTGTATGTAGCTCATATATCATATGTATATGTATGTATGTATATTTTTTGTGTTAGATACGAGCGTTCCTATTAAATAAAAAAGTATGAATCATTTTGAATTTTATCGCTTTCAGTGCTACCATTGTTGTTACTGACTACGGCTTATTTTTTTTTGTTTTTTTTTTTATACAAAAACAGTCGATAGTTCGTGGTCAAAGGCAAAGCAATCGATCGAATTTCACACATGGGCGCTAATAGTTTTAATGAAGTCATTTTTCTTGGCCCTTTAACAAAACTGAAGTTTAACTTCGACGTGGCATGTCATTTCGAAACAAGCAAGTTCATAATTTAACATCATTAATCACACACAGAATTAAGAAATGAACGTTGCTAGAGGAGAATACGAATTGAAAAAATACGCAGCAAGTGATAATAAAGGAACGGCAGCAGGCAGCAAGCATTCGCCAGTACTGTTGGTGTTCGCCGTTTGTGTGGGAACGAAAGTGTGTTTTGAAATTGCTGATGTTTTTCCGCTGTGGCGGCACTTACCGGTGTTGTGGGAATACACGCTTATTCTAAAACACTTAAATATGTATATATACATATGTACATAAGTGCAAATATATTTTTTAAATGAATATACTATCTCGTGTAAATAAGTAAAAATATATTCGTGTTTTTTTTTTTATAAATTTGAGCAGTCCTTTCCTCCAGTGCGAAAATTATGTTTTTAATATTTGTGTAGCTGCCTGTCCAAACGAGCAGACACTCAACACCTACTGATGAGATCATTCATCATATACAACAAGAGCCTAAATGAATCGGTATTGTTTTGCTCCAAACTTCTCCTCGCCATCGGCCATCAGTTGTATTGAGTTGTTCTGTTCGCGCTGTGTTACCGCCTCTTTCGTACGCATTGCGCAGGCGCAGTTTGGGTAAATAGGTTTTTGCGATGAACTGATTAATAATGCATGTTACGCGACCAATTATCAAACTTCTTCACTTTTGTTTAGTACACATGTACTCAATTTTTAAATACGTTATGAGTTAAAGAATCCTTGAATATACTAAGGCTGGGAAATAAAACCTATTTGTGTTAAGCAATTTGTGAATAGGTTTCAGTTAAAAACAGATGGCGAACAGAAAACATATCGATATGCACTCGATATATTATCCATAACTTGCATTGTGACCAATTAGAACATCGGATTCAGAACTTGTGAGACCATATTTAATTTTTAGATCATCCCTTTATGATCCACAATACGTGTATTAAACCAATGCTATCTGCAATTAAAAATCGCAATAAAAGTGATACCAAAGAAATCCATTTACATAAATTATACACTTGGTAAAGTCATAAAAATTCAAGATATTAATTAATGTTTCGAAGACAGATGCAAAAAGCGAATATATCTACATTGAAGCCTCAGGTGTTCCGCTGAAAATGATCGCCTTTGCAGATCGTCTGCTGCCATTTGAAATTATCAGTTTTATAGCCGAGTGGCACACGAACCCTTTTAACGCAACAACGCTTTCCGAAATACTTACAAGCTAAACACGCGCCACAAACACTTCACGCTATGCCAAAACCGATCGACAATTTCACTTTAAGTATTTCAATCTCATAAAGGCAGCATTCACGTGTCGAACTCAAAATCACACGCGGTCTATAAAATTTTATGGGTTGTCAAAATTATGTTGTCAAGTGCCTTCAAAACGTATTACAGTCGAATATTTATAAACAAACAAATCGACGAAAAGGTAATCCAAGCAGTCGAAACAGAATGAGTAGCATGCAGACATGCATCTGGCTGGGCATTGTTAGGAGCCCGTTCTCTGCTTCGAGAGGGTTAAAAAGTATTTTGACTAAGTAGCTGTCTGATTGTGTGAAGTGTTGAAACAACACTCAGGCGGCAGTGTAGGAGTGGCCGCAGCGGCGATGAGTACTCGTACAGCACGAGACATTCAAAGGCAGCTAGCTAGACAGATGTTCGATACGGCGATGGGGAGATCACTTTTAGGGAGCATTGATATTGAGTTAATTAAGTAGCTCAGTGAAGGCGCAACGAGAAATGCGAAAACAAGATGATTAGAGCTTTGATTTTCGGGCAATAACGCTTGAAGTGGCTTAGTTTGCGCAACGTTGGCAGCCCCTCGAGCGTCACACTTGTGAGCGCTGCACTTAAGCATCTCTAAAATGGGAAGACACTTGAAGCGCCGAGGCGCCGAATAGGTATACAGTAGCGTTACATTAATTACAAGCGTTTCCCTCCGCAGCCAGGTTCAATCGGCAGACATCCACACACACACACACATTCCATCGACCCTAAGTACTCAGCGCTCTTCGTCATTAAATGGTATTTTTTTCCGCACAACCGATAATTTCTTTTAATACTGCCTACATACATACTTCAAATTTATTTCAGTTGCAGCGATTCTGGATATTTATTGGCACATTAAGATAACAGGGAGATGTCCTCATTTACGCGCCGCTAGTTTGACGACATAAGATTTAATGGCACTTTGCATTTGGCAACTCCAGGCAACAGACGCTGGCCGGCAGCGAAGGAATTTCAGCAATGCCTGAGCCCACATGCTGCAGGGAGGGGAGAATTTAATGAGAATTCATTACAAAAAGTAATGATTACTTCGGTGCGCATCTTAACAAACTCAAATCTGAATTGGAATCTGCAACACTGCATGTAAGTGATTAATATCAGCTCTGCCGGGAATCAATGTTTTTTTTCGAAAGAGTTGAGCAAGAAATGTCGCCCCCCCCCCCTATCCGCTAGCAAATAGTTTGCACCAGTTAGCATGAAGGCGATTGATTTAAAAGACTGCAATTTTCTTCTGTGCTTAGTCAACAATTGAATATGAACCACTTTGAAATTTGAGCTTCAAAAAATATGGTGTTCCTTTTTCGATATTTTTGGAAAATATAAAAAAAAATTTTTCGTATTTGTTTGGCCTCTTGTGCTTAAGTCAAATGATGGAGCGAAGGACACTGGGGCAGTACTATGAACACTTGATCCGTCTGTACATGTGTGTGTGTATGTATGTACTTATCACTTGTTTGCTGGAAGAACGTCATAAGCTCGAAGAACGTCAAAAAAAGTTCACTCAAAATTCAAAATGACAAATGACAAAGTCGGGCATTAAAAAATAATCGTGTCATTACATTAAAAAAAAAAAAATATTAAGTTCAATTTCACATGGCATTTTTTTTTAATGGCATACATTTTTTGTCACATCAATGCCTAGTGGAAACTCGGCATAAGTCAAAATAACTTTGCTTTTTACTTTATGACGTTCTCCAGCGAACGAGCGATATGTAAACATGTAAGCATGTATAAGTTTTCATGACCAATATGTACCCAGCTGACAACGATATTAACCTCAAAACCACAATTTTGACTAATACCTTTGTAGGGGCGAAATTTTCAAAAAAAAAAATTTGAAAAAACAAAAACGTAGAATTTGTATCTGGGAAATTTTTGGGGCTTAAAATTGGCTTTGCAGGTGGTTGCACTGTACAGATTATGAATTTTGGCTGACAAACAAAATATGTATATTTTACATGAGATTAGGAATTACGCAGAGTTTCAAATTACATAGTCATCGATGCATACATACATACATACATACGTCCTAGTTATACATATTATGCATACATAGTAGATATGTATGTCACCTGAAATGCAAAAAGACGTAACAACATCGCAACTGAAATTGAAAAAGTCGTAACTAATATTTTTATTTTTTTCATGAAATTATGTGGGAGTTGTAATTCGATGAAATCCTTCCTATTAATCAAAAACTTAATTTTGAATTTCTCTTAGTTATGGCTTTTCGCATTTCACCGATGATGTTTGTTACGTCTTTTTGAGTTTCAGGTGACGATATGTTCATAACCTTCTGCTCACCTGATTAAGTTAAGTGTCTCTTGACCAGCTTTGGCAATTTTTCTCTGGCTTATTTAATGTTTACTATTTGTACAAAAATTTCAAATTTCAACAAACTTTACGAAATACACCCAAAAATTTCAAACTTTTTAGTCAAAATTTTTAGAAATGCAGTTTTATAGCCCATTCAATTTCAGGAGGATATGGTGCAAATTTCAAGACCGCGTCGATTTTAAATGATTTTTTTTTGCTCACGGCGCTAGGCATTTTCTTCCATATGAAACAAATTGCCGGACATAATTTATATGGCAGAAAATGCAAAACACCGTCAGCAAAAAAAAAAAACATTAAAAATCAACGCGATTTTCTGGTGTCTTGAAATTTGCACTTTGTCCTAATGAAATTTAATGAGCTATAAGACTACATACCTAAAATTTTGTTAAAAACTCTGAGTAAAAAGTTTGAAACTTTTAAATGTAATTGAGAAAGTTTGTTGAATTTTGAAAATGTTTGTCACTAGTTTGAATATTATAAAAAAATAATAAATATTAAATAAACAAAAGAAAAACAACTAAAACTGCTCAAATTACACTTAACCTAATTAGCTGACCATAAGTGTACATAGACACATACGGGTAATTTGGAGTATGTAAACAACTAATGAAGCTCGCAAATCGAAAGTAACATGGACAATGACTTCGGGAAAACAAATAGCTCAATAAACCCTTAAATGAGTACAGTTAGCTTGGGGGCAGACATTGCTAAAGAATATATTCCAAAGTCGCAAATTGTTAAAATAATTGGCTTTGTTAGTTGCTAAGTAATTTTAGAAAGTTTTTATTGTTTATGAAATTTTTCGCGAAATCTGCTTTTATTTCAGGCAAATTATATTTGACTGTTTGTTAAGATTTATTTCTTTGCAAAAATAAAATATCGAGAAGGTGATAGTAATGAAGCACAGCATAAATAGTTTAAAAACAGGTAACGTTTTCCTAAGTAATTCGTATACAATGTCAGCTTGGAGTCGAGAGTGCAATTTTTTGACTGTTCACCTGCCTACAATAAAAGCTTAGAGTGAAGTTTTGCGTTCTTAGTGGCATAATTCCGAACTCCGGGTACAACCAAAACGCCCCTTCAATCTAATATGCCAGCCGAAGAACATTTCAACAAGAAGCATTGTTTACGTTCCTTAAATGTCTCATTTTTTAAGGTAATTTTTTGGTAAGTTTCTAGGTTAATAAAAGCCGAGTTCTGCTTATGACCTACCCCAAGCATGCTCTTACAAATTGAGTTCGATCCTACTAACAACGCGGCCGTACATACATATGTACATACATATGTACAATAACGGAGTAGTCATCAAAAACAATCTTAACTAATTATCCCGAATCTGAACCTCTAATTATTGTCATATTAACACCACAAATCCATTAAAGTCAAATGTGTCACGCGGCCGTACAATGCAATTTAGTGGTCAATTCGATAATGGGCTGAAAGTGAATATTATCGCTTTTCCATCAAAACACACACCCACCACTCTCGTTCGGTGCTGGCGGCGTTGAGTTGTAAATTTGTTGCTATTATTTACAACATCAAATTGCTACTTCAACAATTCAAACAAAATTGATGGCGACTAGTATGTATGTAAATATGTATGTACATAAAGAGGAGAAAAAATAAACATAAAATAATTTACTAAACTTCAGTGTGGCCATCTAAGTACATATGTAATACATACATACATATATGTATATGTGCATATGTATACATATAAACATATCCGCCTTCGCACGCAAACTCACACCTCCCAGAGCGAACGCTTTCAACTTTGAATTGCTTTCGTTGGTTGCCAGCGGGTGACAGGTAAAATGTCAGCTCATCAACCAACCGTTGTGACTGTTCGCCACCAACAATATGGCCAAGCGTCGACAACCACTACAACAGTCAAAGTGGAGCATTCGAAAATGGCGTGGGATGGCCGATTCGGGTTGGCGTTTGACCACAGGCCTTCTTTGCATTGTTCGGTGCATGGAAATGCATTTGTATGTACATATATATATGTGTGTGTGTGTATGTGTGCACGTGGGTGTTCGAACTCGGGTCTGGGCGTATGTGTACCTATGCGCAGTTGCTCGTTTTGCTATGTTTGACCACTTCAATGTTAACTCGCTTGGCGCACAAATGTGCGGCGTAGTGCACTAATTTGGAGTGTCATTTCGTTGATAGGTCAACTCAGCAGCAAGCGGGGAACTGATTGTAAATGACACGGAAGTAATTGTCTGCCTCAGAGTAATTGCCATTCATTAGATTCAACGCGATTTGAGTATCGATTCCTCGAGTTGATTGGGGATTGCAAGTTTTGGATTAAAATACTTTTAACTATTTTTAGATTAGGAAAATTATTTATTAATTGAATACTTATTTATTAAATTGAATAACTGAGAACACACAATTTTTTACAAGTCCGTGCAATTGCTGGCGTACGCCGATGAAATCGAAATCAATAGGGGTATTCACGATCCAGTGCATACTGTCTAGCATGGTGCATAGATAGCATAAATAGCATGATGCCATGTGTTCAAACAACAACAAAATTAGCCAATCATGCTATTTGTGCTATCTATGCACCATGCTAGACAGTATGCACTGGATCGTGAATACCCCTATTGTAACAAAAACCGTGAAGTATATTCTGCCTTTTCCAAGTGGGATGCTTCCTTGGAATAGGTCTCGTGGAAAGTCAGCGTATTCGCTATTCGGCACCCACGACACTTTTGGCAGTTATAATTTCAAGAAAGTAGAGAATTTCGTTTACTTGGGAAGCGATAATAATGTGAGCATCGAAATCCAACGCAGAGTCACTCTTGCCAATAAGTGCTACTTTGGACGAAGTAGGCCATTCAGGAGTTAAGTCCTCTCTCGAAGTACGAAAACCAGACTCTGTCTCTGTTGGTACGTATATGGCACAGAAGCATGGATAATGAGAACATCCGAGAGAAAGATTTTGCGTAAGAATTACAGGCATTTACACATTGGCGACGCCAAGTACCGCAGACGATGAAACGTTCAGCTGTATGAGCTTCCCAACGACGTGGACATAGTGCAGTTAATGAAAATACAGCGGCTCCGCTGGCTTGGCTATGTCGTTCGAGTGGACACGGAGGCTCCAGCTCTGAAAGTATTCAACTCGAAAACCGCTGCTGGTAGCAGAGGAAGAGGGAGGCCCCCACTGCGATGGAAAGGCCAAGTGGAGCAGGACTTGGCTTCACTTGGCACTTCCAATTAGCGTCAGCTGGCACAGAAGAGAAACGACTGGCGCGCGAAGATTATTTTGAAAATAGTGCATTGGATGGGAAATATACTTTTTATTTATATGTATTTACATTCATATGTGTGGTCTCGCGTTACATCGCTCGACTTTTCAAAAGAAGTCCCACGGGGATGTCTTTGCG
>NW_016158379.1:134746-138789 GCF_001687245.7 Rhagoletis zephyria | reverse complement strand
AAAAAAAAAAACGATGGAAGGAGATAACCAGGCTCCCACGTTCTTTCGCTTTATTACTAACCAAAATGATTCCATGACTATTTGCTCATTCCACACTTTCATACAAACAGATGCACATACACAAACACTCAAATACATATTAAACACTTTTAAATTTTAGGTTTAAGTGCGCACTTCTGCTTGCTATGTGCAGTTGGACGCTCAGGGGTACTCGCAAATACATTTGTAAGGTAGTATACATACATATGTACTTGATTTAACAGTCATGCATTCATGTGCTTTACTGCACTACAGGGAGCCTCGGGCAAACATTTGGTTCCGATTCCCGTCCTCACTAATATTCAATAAAAATAATTTGTTTTTTTTTTTTTTTTGTCTGGCGATGTTACATTTTCACTTCTGCCATTTTAATTGAAGAGCGAGTGATAGTCGGTTGACTGAATGATGGGAGCACGCAATCGCTGGGGCGTGACACATCGACCTTATTCTTCATGCACATCCCAACGCCGACCAAGTGGACTGCAAATGAATCAGGAGTACAGACTATTGGGTGGAAGTGACTTTCGCATAACCAAAAACGCGTTCTTGTGCACATACGCGTCGTTACACAGTGCAGTGATGCGTAAGGGTGGACTCGAGTCTGATGCTCACTAAGTGCCAGTGTGTGGCAGTTGGCATACAGTATGCAGCATGCGACAAGTGTCGTGTGGCGGCCTACAGTTCATAGCTCATAGCACATTCAACATAGCGCGCCAACTGGCACTACTTTTCTTTGACTGTGCTCCAACACACATGCCAGAAACTGTTGCATCGCCTACACCTCATGCACATGCCGTTTGCACTCCCTCAATCATTTCGGCTTTTGAAAGTCTGTCATTCACTAAGCGTACTGCCACATTTCTTTTGCCACTAGCGGCATGCCCCGAAGGCGGGCGAGGTGGGTTTGCTTTCAAATATTGCAACGGCAAAAAGTGAACTATTCGCATTTTTTGCTTCACTACAACCGTTCGGAATTCAGTTTAGTTCAGCAAATGACACTTTTTCGGCTTCAACCAGTAATTGGTGGTATTTTCAAAAGGATTCGTTAGAAATGTTTTCTTCACCACCTTGCTTGACCATCGCCATACATATGTTTTAGGTAAAAATGTAGGATGCTTGAATGGCAGCAAATAGGAAGATGAAAGCGAATTCGAGAGCTGTTATGGTTAAATGAAAATTAATAAATGCCTACAAAGTTTTAATATAGTTATTTAAGCTGATTAATCTGCCATTCGCAGCTATTCACTAATAACCTAACTGGAATACAGAAACGAATTCTGAATGTTAGCAATTAGAGAGGGGAACGTTTAGGACTATTTTTGATTTTCACACTCATGACAAAAAATATAATAGCAACTTACTCTACATATGTATATGTGTATGTAATAGTGAAACACACGCCCTAAAGTTGTTTTCTTCGGTCTTTTGATTCGGATATAGCAAAATTATTATTTACCTCATAGATGTGCCACGGAAAGTATAAAAATGAATAAAAAGTAATAATATTATCTAGACTTTAAGAAGCAATGCTTTAGAACTGTGGAGTCGTCAATTTTGAACCTCATTCGTCCGACATTGTAAATAAAAGAAACGAGGTTACGAGGAGGAAGCATCGAAAGCCTGGGACTTTAACCCGAACTAAACCTTCAACCGTCCTGTACAGTATTTTGTCCCGGTGCTACCATGCTGTTGAAATTATTTCTCGAAAACGATTTGGGTTCTTTCAGTTCCAGTTGCACGAGGAATAATTTGAGCTTGGGCGAGCTTCTTCTCCGATTTGTGGCGTGCATCTTCATGTTGTCACAAAAAGCGGAGGGACCTACACCGACTCCGAACTGCGATTGTGTTTCTATGGGAAGCTGTTTTTTATGGCAGAAATACACTCGGAAGTTTGCCATTTCCTGCAGAGGCCGACCGCTGTCAAGAACAAAACCTTGTTCAGTATTTTTTTTTTGCGATGTTGCTTTGACCTGGGCTTGAACCCAGGCCCTGCTGAGTGATAGCGCGCACTGCTAACCACTACACCCCAGCGGCCGTTATTTGTTAGGCGATTAGAAATATGTACAACGATAAGACCGTTGACGATGACCACGTGTCGATTTAAAATGCTATAAAGAAAGTCAAAATTTTTAATCGGGGAAGCATCTTTTCCATGGTACCCAGAAACTTCAATCAAAAAGTTGTTAAAAATTTATTGAAATAAGGAGCCCCGATACCTAAAGGGACGTAAAAGACAAAATACAGTTTTTTTAGTGATTATTTTACTAGAGCTCAGTCAGGAAAAATGTAATCTTTCCGTCTTATAATTGGTTTGTTCCACAAGCTACTTGTAGAAAAACTCGAGCCTAGTTCAAACTGTAAGCGTATATCAAATAAACTCTAAAACTTACTTGTGAAACGCGTATGTGTAACTCGAAGTGACTTCGAGTCGCTTGTGGAACAAACCTAATTTTAAATTTTGGAAACGGATTTTCATTTTGGATAAAATTTACAAAAATGGCAGCACTGGTCTTTGTATTTTACTATAAGCTTTCGCACCCTCACCCGGCATGCTTGACGCAAATTTAAAAATGTCTGCAAGCATGGTGAAGTACAGTTGAAAAGCTTTTAGCGAGGTGTATATAACTATTAAGTTGACTCTGCTTATGCCAAAGCGGAAATGTTGAGCTTTCGCAATATGAGACCATACGGGAAATTGGAGCTTTCGGAGTAGAAGCACAACGACTTCTAGATACCAAAAAAGCTGAAATCATAGAATCCATTCTCCGTAGCTCTCGTTGCCCGTACTGCTTAAGTAGATAAGGGAATGTTATTATGCATTTTTTGAATTGTTTTATATTTTCTTTATTCATTAATTTTTCGCCTAACCTAATTTTGCACGAGTGTGTAAGAAGACACTTGTAATTCTGTTTTGTCGCACAAAAATAAATAAATAAATAATTCATAATTTGTAAACTATTCTTAACGCGAAACCAAATAGAGATACTCGTGTGTGCCAACTAAAATAACTTATTTCTTTATCTAACGGGTTTATATGTAAGTATGTATGTATGTGTTTGTGTTTCCCTATTGTCATCCGGCTGAGTTACAGCCTAAACCAAGAGTCCAGTCGTTAATAAGTAAGTCTGCGTCCAAATATCGCAGGAATCAGCATGCTGCATGCTCATTGCGTCGTCGATTCTAAACCTCATTGCACTCAAGAAACAGTTGTTGACAGTCGTAACCGGAACGCCCTCTACGCCCGGCGTCGTACAATTGCTCGAAGTGCCCATCGCTGGTGCGATCCAGGAAGTAGCTGGTCGCGTACCTGTGAATGCAATTGCAATTGGCAATCATTAGCTGTGGCTGGCAATGTGAATTGCTTGCACATTTTGCTAATTGCGCAATACTTACGATCCCAGTTGGCAGAAGATGCTTGCGCCGCCGATTTCACGCACGCATTCCGTGTTGGCCTCGCAAATGTAGCGCTGCATGCACTTGTCGTCCGCGTTGCGGTAGGTGCGCACGTAGCCCTTCAACAGGGAGAGACCGGCAACGGTGGCGTCACTCACTGAATCGCGCTTGCCCATCGAACGGGCGGTCAACGACCGATGCGAGAATGAAGTCTTCAGTGCGTCCAACAGATTCATCACGATTTGAATGAACTGACGAAGGCAATATTTATTAAAAACAAAGAAGAAGAGAATATATATACAAAATACAAAATTAGAAGTTTACTGGATTTAATGGAATCTTTTTGTTGATAGCAAGAGTTCCTTAGTGTGTGCGTGTGCGAATATGACTAAGTACATAGAATTACTATGGAGGAGTGTTAGATGAGGAGGGAATTGATTTTGCAAGCAGCGCCAAAGCATAAATGAGCACAAAAAAAAAATGAAGGAAAGGAATGTGGCAATCAAAACGGGGAGTGTATAATATTACCAGTTATAAGTAACTGTTATAATTACATATGTATGTACGTGTGTGTAATTGCATGTCAGTGCAAAATCGAAGTAGTGTATGCA
>NW_016158379.1:114430-134071 GCF_001687245.7 Rhagoletis zephyria | reverse complement strand
TTTTGGTGTCATAAGTTCTGAGTTGAACAAAACTAACAAAGTTCACGTAGAAGTAAAAGTTTATTAATAATCAGAACTATAAAGAATATTTGTTTTTAAGACTCAGAAAGAGTCATATTGCAGACCCTAATATGACCCCTAACTTGGGCTCATATTGGCGTGCCCTTCTAAGAAGGGAAATATGTACTTTTCTGACTTTTTTTTTTGACCTCATAATGAGGGTTACGACTCAGAATTCTGAGACTTTTCTGACTCTAAAATGAGTGCGAATGTTTATAGGGTACAAATATCTTAGGTTTTCAAAGACACAAAAGCTCTGATGCAGTACTCCATAAACAGGTTTTTACACGAACTTGCAGGAAGTTACAGGAAAAATGATCCCGTAATCCAAAATCCTGTAAATGAGAGCGATTTTTTGAGAGTTGTGTAGAGAATGAAGTTGCAAGATTTTACCCGAACTTTTTCTTCTGGTAAAATTTTGAAAAGTGTCAACCGATCACTCACTGGTTGACGTTTTTACAGGAAAAACGCTTTTTTGTTCCCATCTTTTTTGTTGATACTTACTTTTTACTCTCACTTCAGAGAGTAATTTTGCTGTTTGACATTTTTACAGGATTTTACATGAAAAGTAGGTGGATCAGAGCTAAAGTGTGAAAAATATTTATTTTCGAGTGTGCGTATTATGAAGGTAATGTTTATTTTCATATTAATTAAAAATTACTGAACCGCCATGCAAGCTTTGCAGAGTTTGTGGGGAAGATTCTTTTGATATGCCCCGTCGCTGCACGAGGCTTTTATACATTTTCAATAGTGTGACCAATTTGAAGTATTTTATTTTATTTTTCACAAGTAGACACATGGCACTAATCCTTGATAGGCGTATGTATTGTCTACATATATATGTATGTATGTATAAATAAGTTTGTAAATAAGTACATATGTATATGGTTTCCATGCTGTTATGTGCGCACTTAATGATAGTTAAATTCTTCTTAGCTATCTCCACAAATCGAGTTGCATCCACTTGCTGTTAGAAATAGTGGAACAAGAAAAACGAGTAACTAACTAGTGAATACCTGAAATGACCAAAGAACGGCAATAAGTCAATGTTGCGGTCAGCCTAATGGTCAACAGCGTATGGCCGTCAGTCAAGTGTGCATGCAACATGTGCGCTGATACATATGTATATATATATATATATATATGTATGCTTGTTTGCAACAAACCAAGTACTAATAGCCAGAAGATACAAAACCAGGTTGGATTAGCAAAAAAGAAAAAAAAGATAGTGAAAGAGCGACCTACGGCGAGTGCCGCAAACTCAAACAATTCAAGAAAATAGACAGCTACATATTTGTGGCATGCACTGAATTAATTTTTCACTCAGAAGTTAATAATATTGCAATCTACCACAATTTCAGATTGCTTTTAGCTGGCTCCGAGATAACAAACAGACCGTACGGCTAAACGTTCATGATCTGTTCACCACATATAACACGGTACCGTTACCGTTAAATTAATATTGGAGTAAGAACAATACTGCATCAACAAGAAAAAAAATAAAACGCAATTAACTCAAACCAAGTGGCTATTTAGTGGAAATAAGAATCTCGATCCCATTTGCACAAACAACGAACAATTCTAAGCAAATCAGTGCCGCAATAGCCACGATTACCACCAGTAGCTGTATAATTTGGCACACATACATATATGTATGTATGTATGGATATATGGGTGATACCGAAGATTTTATTTTTATCGAAAACGGCTTTTAAATATTTAAGTTTACATACAAGTGAATCCGAAGTAGAGAAGGCTTTATGTCCTTAATACCTTTTTACAGTATATGGTCATTGAAATTTCCGAGCTTAACTTCCTAATCTGAAATTTAAAAAACGAGAGTAGCAATAGAAAATTCCTGCCAAGTTAATCCGTAATTATAAAATAATCTCAGATTAAAGCGATAACATTTCGGAGTTGAACTTAATTTTATCGTTTATCTTTGCGAAGAGGATAAATGTGAAATTTGAAAGTAAAAAAAAAAACTTGACGCTTCTAAGGGAAAGACATTTCTAAATGTATTTTTCACAAAATATTAAGTTAAAATATTTTTAAGTTGTTAAAATTACCAGGAAAAAACTGATCACAGTCGAACAAGGACGATATTTAACAAGCACAACAAATTTGAAGGCTCATAAACGTAAACGAATTGATTAACGAACGAGCTTTGATTGAGATTATATTTAAAAGTAAACGTGATTTTACATTCTAAACTCGAACTTTTGCCTAAAAAATATGCACTGAATATGTACATACGACCAAAGAACAGAGAATTATATTCGACTTTGGTACAACTGTCAAAGGAAATTCCCATAAACATTTACAGTCAAAACCCGATACACCGGGTGGCTTCAGAATATGGGAATTTATTAACAAAACAAAATTTTAGTAAAAGAAATCATATATTTGATTGATGAAAGACTTAAAAATTACATATTAAAGTTAATTGAAAGAAAAAAATTTTATTCTTCATTTTTCGTCTGATCACTTGGAGACCACCACATATACTGAAACATAGATATGCACACTCTCATTCGTTTCATTCCCGTTACAAATTAACTAAACCATGAGCAAAGCATCTCCTAACCCTGAAGAGAGTAGGCGCTAAGCTACTGGTAGGTATTCTAACGGGACATTGTCTGCTGGTTTCGCACGCCTTTCAACTGGCTCTGTCAAAGAGGGATTAGATATGTATGAGATGCAGAATGAAAGAGAAGGGAGTGGAGCACAGCCTCTGCGAGTGTCCTGCTCTTAGCAGACTACGGATTAGCCTCCTGGGAGCAGGCTTTCTGCCTAATCTAGCGTCTGTTGTCAAGATGTTGTGGCTAGTCAGCCTACCTAACCTAACCTGTGAACAAAGCAGGCGATTCAGATTCAATGTTGCCAACTCCAAAGATCCGAATATCCCATTCTCCGCCATTTTAATATTGGAAAAACCCATTTACGAATATTAAATACTAAAATTTTTTAATAATAAAATATATACAGAGTATTTATAGCAGATAGCTCCAGTTTAGCGGTTTTCACTTTTCTTGCGTTGCACAAGGCGTTATGGTTGTCCCTACGACCATAAACACAGCCGTTGCGCGACTATCTCTGATACAAAACTTTTTTTATTAAGTTAACAAAGCATTTCTGTGTATTGAAGGTGACAATGCAAAAAATAATTATCCAAAAAGAAGGTAAAATTCATGGAATTTAAAACACAGTGGTTAGATATTATAAATAAAACTACATTTATGAAAAAGTTGCCTGCGTTCAATGAAATGATTACTAGACTAGATTAGTAAAATGAACACAACTATTAAAATTACCTTTTTTAAACACCCATCACAACAAACTATGTTTTTTTTACTTACAATAATATTAGCTTCCCATTGTTTAAATAATGTAATTTTAATAGTTGTGTTCATTTTACTTACGAATAGTGACTCGTCCCACCCGTCGGGTGGCGTCATTGTCTCACCCGTCACTCTTGGGAAAATGTAAATTGTCTGTGTAAATTATATAATTAAGTTTTATACTTTCTTAGTTTCGTGTTAAACTGGTATCTGATTTCAGATGTTAACAGTTTCAAACTTGTCAAATTGAGCCTTAAAGAGAAATCACTTGAAGTTTGAAGAAAAACAAGTTTAAATATCCCGCCCGTCACGTTGGAATGATCCATATATGTTTGAATAAAGACATGTAACAATGAGTGAACAGCAAATAAAGTAAAAAAAGACAATTCCACCACAAAATTTTATTTAGCTAAAAAATCCCATAATGCGAAATCCCCAAATTATGGGCGCAATCCCACGAGTTGGCAACACAGTTCGGTTTATAAAATAATTGCAATTCTGATAATTGATTACTATGACCATCGAGTTTCGACGGTATCTACATATGTACATATACAGATACAAATTCAAATACTCATTAATAAGTCACAATAAACATTTGGATTTGAGATCAATTGGAGATCCAATACAATTTCCGAGATGTAATGTTGATTTTCAAGTTTACCTCAATTGGAGAACCAATCGATTCTCTAACAAAAGGGTACATTTTTTGTGTACAAAATTATCGGATTTCTGCACTTGAGAAAAGCTCGGATATTAATTTTAATTCAAACTTTATTCAACTTTTAGTCAAACCTTGGGAAGAATGTTGTCCATCCAGTTGAGACACAAGTAGGGATGTTGCGATATCATAAAACTATCGATACCAGTATCAAATGATGTATCAGAAGCTAAGTATCAATACAATATTAGTATTTGTATCGGAAATAAAATATCGATATATATATTTTTTTTATGCAAAAAATGTTTGACATAAAATGAATATTAATAAGAAATCATTAACAACTGCAGTGCGTAATAAACAAAATATGAAAAATGGCTCGATTTTATCAGAAAATCAGTAAATCATTTTTTAAATTTGTTCTATGCACGAAAATTTCAGATTTTTCAAACAAGCGTTGCACCTAACTGAGCTTTTATCAAACTTAGTAACGTGATTCTATACTTTACTTTTCGGCGTAAAAGCAGAAAAACAGAAATAAAAGCAAATCAATGTCGCTACGCTGCATATTTACTGTACCATATAAACGGTTTGAATACATTACGATGCCATACAAGTAACGATACTAGTATCAAATGGGCATAAGAAATAAAATATCGCGCAAACGATAACATAGAGTCACTAATGAGGAAATATTTATACTTAAATAGAATTCTAGGGACAATATAGCTTGTATGATGTTATTATGGTTAGGTTAGGTTAGGTTATTCTGGCTGGCTGACCGCCCCACATAGACCAATAGGTCCCTGGTGATCCCAGATAGAGATGGAGGTTCAGTTAATCATATTCGAAGTATCCATCATTTAGAATGTCAACGCTTTTTGAGAATTTTAGCAGCGCCTAAAGCTTAAGTGTTGTTACGTCTTCAGGATTATTAAACTCTGGAGCTCCGATATTATAATATATTAAGCGATATCGAAAGAAAATACCCATATGGGTATCAATAGTATCGTCAACTTAGTATCGAATACCGATTTACCCAGTATCGAAACCAAGAATATATCAGTAGTATCGCAACATCCCTAGACACAAGAATTTCTCAAGCATTGGAAAAATGTTTGCTTTGTGTATATTGGGATACTATGTATGCACCTATGTGCTATTACGTATTTAATGCTACCTTCTGCAATTCTACTTGCTATACGAACATTTTTCAGTCGAATTTACCTGAAAACATAAATATGTAGATATATGTACATATATACATAAAAATGTATGTATATCCGCATACATAAAAATGTATGTATGTGCGTAAAAATGAAAAATGCAAATAAATTTAGCCCAGGTAGGTGCTGCCGGTGCAGCTCTAAGTAGCGGTATTTGACCACCTTTCTACAACTTGTCTTACTCATTGCGCGGAGTGTTTCTTTGTGTAACTATTTTGTTCATTGCTTCATTTGATTTTCCGGTTCTGGTTGCGGTAGTTTCTACTTCTCCTTATAATTACCCACAGCCAATTGAAACGAGTTGTCGTTTTTGGTGACACAATTCACAGGTATGCGACTTGTTGGACATGTAAACACAAGCGAGTATGAGAGACGCATCAGCACGTTTGTCGATCGCCTCAAGCTGATTGTGAGTAGCTTGTGAATTATGAAAGTTGAATGTTTGTTGACAAAAGCTGCATTTTTTTGTAAACGAGCGATAAAATAATGCTCAACTCGGGTACAATTTCCTTTTAGCTACTTAGGCAACCCTGTTGGTATCTGGCAAAAAACATGTGATTAGTTTAACGGGATTTGGATACAAAAACCAACAGAAAGGAGTAGTTATGTGAGGTATTTGCGTAATATACGTATATACATACTTATTTAAAATATAAATCATATATATATGAAAACAAAAATTTCCCTCTCCACTTGCCCATTAACAATTCACAGTAGAGCAGTTTTTTTTTCATTCACCAACACTACTCTTCCGGTCGCGTATTCTTCAACCGACCTGGCTGAGCTCAGATAAGTAGCCGAGTTTGCGTTGTTCGTATTTGCAGGTATTTCGTCATTTAAGCGAGTGTTCGTTTGTAGCTCGGTTGCAAAAGAATGCACCTAAAGCTTATGAATGAAATGCATACACAACTACATACATATGTATGTGCGTACATGCATTTTTATATATTTTTGTGGTGAAATACGAGTAGTTATCAAAGACGAGTTAAACCTAATCAGTAGTTGTTATCAAACAGAAAAAAGACAAGGATACAAAAACACTTTTTTGCCGAAGATCGTCAATATTAGCCCTCATCGATTCGCTAAGTTTAAGTTCCGGACTATTAACGAAAAAATTTGCATGTGAAAGCAACAACAAAGCTAACTAGCAGGCATGGACGATAGCGAGTTTGGTTGTACCTCATTAAGTTCGTTCGTTTCGCCACTCGCTTACTGTTGGCGAATCGATGACGGCTATTACAAAGAACAAAACGATAATATTTACTTATATTTAATTGTATGCAAATATGTAGTTCCTCTGGAAATGTTCGCGCGGATATTTTTTTATTTAAAAAACTCTCTTTTCCGACATTTGTTACGAAAATCACGTCAAAAATATTGATATTTAAAATCAATTTTTGTTTTTTGCTAGCTGGCCATTTCAAGCGAATATCATGCAATTTTAATTCATGGCTAATTATGTGGATGTATTTGCGATCGTGTGTCGTGCGTTTTGATGTACTTATTAAATTTTCTTTTAAAAATGTGGCTTGCTGACACGATATCATATCACACGAATAAGTAGAAAGTTAATGGTTTACAATGCACGCACTTAGGTATGTATGTGTGTATGAGTGTTTATACCCTGCAAAAAATGGGACTAATCCGGGATGACTCCGGGAGCAATCGCAGAGGAGCATGCGACTAATACCACTTTTGATCTCTTTATATGGAATGAACTGATCGCTTTTGTTCGAGCATGTCCTATGAAGAGACTAATTGTTCACCTTTATACCCGAACGGGTATAAAAGCGAGTAGTCACTTTCAAAAAATAAAAATAAAAATTTGCGCCAGCTGAGATTCGAACCGGGGTGCTCAGTTTTGTTAGGCGAATACTCTCTCTGTGTGCCAACGCCGCACATGAAATTTTATTGACTAAGTGCGTACATATCATTAAATCTTAAATAGTACCCGTTAGAGATGAGTTGGGGACTAATGGATCTCCAATTATACCCATAAGGGATGAGCCGAGACTAATTGACCTCCATTAGTACCCGTATGAGACTAGTTGGGACTAATTAATGCCCAATTGTACCCGATTGAGAGTAATCTCGGAATACTCTCTTTAGAGATTAGTCGCACAATTTTTTGCAGGGTATATAACTATATACCTACATATTTACATACATATGTATGTTCGCACAAGCGCAAGTATCTAATAATGTAGTTAGGCTAAAAAGTAATAAATGATTTCTGTTTGAGTAATTCAGCGCGAAAAGCAAAAATTGTCAAGAAGTATGAAACTAAAGCAAAACGATCAATTTCATCACAATGTACATAAATGCTTAAGTGGGTATAATTTCGCCATTTTACTGTACTTTTGCTTTTCATAAACGACTAATATTCTCATTGCTGTTGCTAATCGTATCTGCACTGAAAAGTTTCGAATACTTTCCGCTTCAATATTCATGGTAATTTATAGTTTGCGTTTCTCTGCGAAGTCGACACAATGAAAGTGAAATTGATGATTTCTTCCAGCTGAATCACGCCATCATTTTGGTTACTTATGTATCTAAAATGCATAGCGATTGTATCTTCTTTTCTGCTTCTTTAGTTTCCCAATACAACATGTTTAAGTGAAACACACTCGTTTTTAATTAAGTGGATTTTTATTACTGTCTTTTTCGTTAATTCTCTGTTTTTTTTTTAGCGGAGTCCACACGAAGATGAAATCGAAACGACACGTTAACTTCTTTTTTTCACTTTCATCGCGTCTACAGAGCAGATCAGCGGCGGCATTGAAAGCCGCAATACGAGAGGAGGGCAGCGAAAAAGCAAAAGTTTGTTGACCGTAAAAGTAAAGAGCCGTTTTTGTCGCTTTTGTTTAATGAATTTAGCGTAGCTGTTCAGGCACAAAAAGAGAAAGCCCGCGCAGATTTAAAGGTATATGCAGTGACTTAACTTATAGCGGAGAATAAATATATTGCAGAGCTGAAAAATAAAATGTAAAACATTTTTCCATATTGGATAGGAAAAATTAAATGCTCGCATAATTGCCCAGCAAGGTGTTATCCAACTATTATGGAGTCACACTAAGTATTTAGCGGTCGCACTCATAAATGTGTTCTAGCCAAAACGATTGGCCGTCCTTTTTGCGTTTGCGCCTTAAGTCTTTTGATTGCGGCGAGTTTTCGAGAGTTCGATTTGTACAAGTCTTTAGATTTACACGCTCAATCGCAATAGTGCAGCGGCCAATGAACTTAATTGTGTCGCATTTGCACCTACAATAAAGTAACGGTACCAAATTTCAGTGTAGGCTCGCATTTATAATATTTGTGAGTGTAACACTTTCGTAAACTGCAGCAATTTCATAAGCCCTAAAATTGACAGGCAGCGGCGTGTCGCGGCGGTCGGTAGACTTTTTTGTTGTCGCATGTACTTACTACATAGTGTCGATGCAATGAACGCCTTAGCTTTAGCTTAGTTTCACTTGCGACGCACGTTTCAGTTCATTTGAATTCGGATATTTAGTTTTTAGTTGGCAAATGAATATTACGAAACGGTTTGAAAATTAATGAAGTTAAAATGATGCAATCAATACCTGAAAGCGTTTGCTATACACATACATATGTATATGTATGTATGTATGTATGCATATATATATAGCCGTAGTCAAAGTAGTAATAAACGAAGAGAAAAGTAAAATTTAGTGATTGTAAAATTTTAAACAATTTTTAGGGAAAAACTAAGCTTTTCTAATATTTTGTGAAAATTAACTGCTCGTAACAAGCTTGTCCTCTTTACTTCTCTTAATGGCTGCTTTTGTTTAATTGTAGATAGTGAAATTGCATTGTGGTGGCTTCATTTTTTTTTTTTTGTTTGGGAACTCACTTTTTCTCATAAAATAATTGTTTACTCAGCGTCCAGTTTCTGAAACGAAAGTTGATATGCGCCACAGTCATAATAATTAACGGTGGAAAAAGTTTGCCCAGATACATAATTTTTTTAATTGATGAAGATGTTTGTGACCTTTTTCAAAGTCAAATAAAGCGGCAAAACTAACAACTTAAATAGCACTGGCTTTCGCTAATTTTTATCGAACCATTTCGACTTTGTCATTATGTATGTAACTGTATAGTTGTATTCAATTACATACATACACAAGGTCATAGATACAAAGATGAGCATACGAAAGCTGTGCCTTTTCTGCTTCGATTAACCAACAACAGCGGCATTTTCATTAGCACACCATTTTTATTTTTTTTAATAATATTTTCAGAAAAAGACAAAGATTAAGTCTTCTTAAAGAATGCGATATATTTTAAATAAATGTTGAAGACATTTTTATTTCTGTCATTAAAGCAATGAGCAGTACGAGATTCTCGCTAGCTACTCGTAAGTATGTTATCTATTTGAATTGATACCGTCTAGCAGTCGATTAAATTAAAGATTTTCTCTTTTTGTCCTTTTCATATTCCTACTGAAATTTTAGCAGAGAAAATAAGTGATCAATTGCGGTCAAAAAAAAAAATAAAAAATCATCTTGCGTGCAATAAATAGAAATATCCAAACAAGCGAAGCTTGATATTATTCAAAATATTGTAACGGAGCCAGAATGTGGCAAGTCAACAGCAAAACTTTCACCACTCAAGCAAAGGCAACTGCTAGCCAATCAACAACGAAAATGAAATGGCAAAACAACGACATCGACGTAGACATGCTTTACAAAAATGTTGAGGAAAATTACAGAAAAATCAGCGATCACATTTTGCGTAAATACAAAATTAAAAAATATATAACAATCAAACACAAATTATGTACATATGTATGTATTAAGTACTCTACTATGTACTAAAGCCTTATTTGGGAAAAAACTTTATAGAGCGCAAATAAATGCAAATAAATATACTTGTCGTTGGGAGTGGATTATATGTACATACATACATACATATATCAAAGGTCGTTCAATATTTGAATGTAGAGGACATTTTCTTTATTTCTTTACAAAAAAGCTATTCATATAAAATATTTTACAAAGTTTTTTTTTTTTTNAGTTTGCCCAGATACATAATTTTTTTAATTGATGAAGATGTTTGTGACCTTTTTCAAAGTCAAATAAAGCGGCAAAAGTTTATTTCACCAACAACTTAAATAGCACTGGCTTTCGCTAAGTTTTATCGAACCATTTCGACTTTGTCATTATGTATGTAACTGTATAGTTATATTCAATTACATACATACATACATAAGGTCATAGATACAAAGAAGATGAGCATACGAAAGCTGTGCCTTTTCTGCTTCGATTAACCAACAACAGCGGCATTTTCATTAGCACACCATTTTAATTTTATCTGGAAGTTCAATAAAAGACAAAGATTCAGTCTTCTTAAAGCATGCGATATATTTTAAATAAATGTTGAAGACACTTTTATTTCTGTCATTAAAGCAATGAGCAGTACGAGATTCTCGCTAGCTACTCGTAAGTATGTTATCTATTTGAATTTATACCGTCTAGCAGTCGATTAAATTAAAGATTTTCTATTTTTGTCCTTTTCATATTCCTACTGAAATTTTAGCAGAGAAAATAAGTGATCAATTGCGGTCAAAAAAAAAAATAAAAAATCATCTTGCGTGCAATAAATAGAAATATCCAAACAAGCGAAGCTTGATATTATTCAAAATATTGTAACGGAGCCAGAATGTGGCAAGTCAACAGCAAAACTTTCACCACTCAAGCAAAGGCAACTGCTAGCCAATCAACAACGAAAATGAAATGGCAAAACAACGACATCGACGTAGACATGCTTTACAAAAATGTTGAGGAAAATTACAGAAAAATCAGCGATCACATTTTGCGTAAATACAAAATTAAAAAATATATAACAATCAAACACAAATTATGTACATATGTATGTATTAAGTACTCTACTATGTACTAAAGCCTTATTTGGGAAAAAACTTTATAGAGCGCAAATAAATGCAAATAAATATACTTGTCGTTGGGAGTGGATTATATGTACATACATACATACATATATCAAAGGTCGTTCAATATTTGAATGTAGAGGACATTTTCTTTATTTCTTTACAAAAAAGCTATTCATATAAAATATTTTACAAAGTTTTTTTTTTTTTATTTACACCAGCTGCCTTATTATTATTCTTACACTATGTTTACATATAAGTAGATTATCTATAATTTCGAGCTTAACTCGCCCACCTGCAATTAGAAGCAGAGCTTTGCCATACAAAGTTCCGCCCTCGTTAATCTGTAGTTATAAAATAATCTCAAATTAATTCGATAACTTTTTGGTGTCCCATCTAGCTTTATCGATTGTTTTTGCGAAGAAGAAGAGAAATGTCAAGTGTAGAAATAAAAAAAAAAATGGACGATAGCAAGGAAAGGAGGTTTGTAAAGGTATCTTTAATAAATTATTAAATTAAATTACATTTAAATTGCTTAATGTAGCAGAAGAAAGTGATTACCGTGGCACAGAGAAGAAACTTAATTTTGCTTTGTCAGAATAACAAGCACAACAAACTTGACGGCTAATAATCTGATATTTGCCTGTTTAAACGGGGTGATTAACAAACGAGCTTTGATTGAGATTATTTGTATGTAATACTAGGTTCACATATAAGTAGATTATCCTCATTTTCGAGCTTAACACCCTAATATGTAATTATAACAGGAGATTAGCCATATAAAATTCGTCCCTTGTTAATCTGTAATTATAAAATAATCTCAGATTTAACCGATAACTTTTCGGTGTCCATCCTAGTTTTATCGATTGTTTTTGCGAAAGAGAGGAGAAATGCCAAATGTAAAAGTAAACAAAAATGTACGCTAGCAAGTAAAAGAGGTTTGTAAAGGTATTTTTAATAAAATGTTAAGTTAAAATATATTTATATTGCTTATTATAGCAGAAAAACGTGATCACGGTGGCACAGAGAAGAAACATAACTTTTCCGTGAGATGTGAGAACAACAACAACACACACAACAAATTTGACGGCTAATAATCTGAGATTTGCCTGTGTAAACGGGATGATTAAAAAACGAGCTTTGATTGAGATTATATTGATATGTGAACATAGTTTAAACCTACTTTTAGCGCCATTGTTATTTTCATACATTTGACTGATGTGAATAACGAATTCATATTTTCGCTACTTTTAAGTATGTAACTGCATTCATTAACATTTATTTATTAATGGGGACACTGCGGTGTAAAGCAACCGTTTTTTTTTACTAAATCTTGGAAGGGCTCATCGCCTGTTGCTCTTTGTTGACTGTCAATTGACATGCAACTCGGCGAGTCAATTAAATTTGTGGGACAACACAGCACGCTTGTCCTCCATTCTTTGTTCACATCACACATATTTGTGCATACAATATATTAAATCATGTATGTATGTATGTGTGTATGTACATTTGAGATTATTGAATAGAAGAGGTGTGAAAATGAAAACGAAATTTTTTTGAGAAAGCTTGTGAAATGTATATTTTTGTTTGTTTGTATTTAAAACCAATAACCAAAACCCTCACTTCGAGATGTGACCCACAGACGTACTTCATACATTCATACATACATATGTATATGTGTATGAATGCGCATATATAGCAGACGATGAAGAACGTAAACAAATAAAATGGAAAAACTGAAATAAAAACGGCAAAGAACAAAAAAAATAAAATAAAAAAAACGTGTACTCTCAACAACACCGCCCAGCGCTTTAAGCAAGGTAATCGTTAACTGGGTTAGTGGAATCAATCACAGTGGCTTAGGTGCTGGCATATCAGTGTCGCTTCACTTACTTTTTTGTTTTTTACTTTCCAAATTTTTTGTGTTCTTCATAACGCGAAGCATGGCAGAGTAAATACATACATGCATACATTTGTACGTACCATACCCTGTAGGGAAACCGCGGACTAGTAAATCAAATTTCTAGTTCCGTACTAGGTCTTTATCGCCAAAAAGGAACTAGTCCGATAGGAACTAGATCCGCACCAGTCGAAAATCGGCGAAAAGTGACACTTTTAAAAGACAAATTTTCTTACAATCATTCAAACAAATTTAATTTCAAATTGAAAACACATTTCTTTCAAAATAACTTAAAATCGCACACACGGAAGAACCAAAAAGATTGAAAAATCATGATACTTTTTTCTTTCGTCTGTCGATTTTAGAACTGGTTCGGAACTATTGAAAAAGGGATGCAGCGGGGGGTAATTGACACTTCCTAGGACATCGCCAGTTGCTTGCATGCAAAAGAGATTTATCGCGAACCAGAACTGGGTCTAAATGTACTACACGCGCACCAGTTCAGAACTAGAGATTTTCCCCACAGGGTACATACATATAATGGCTCTTGCATTGTTGGTGTTGCCCTAGGCTGTGTGCAGACGCCGCCTATTTGCACTTGTTGCAGACACTGAAAAAAGAATTTCCATTGAGGATGAAATTGACTTAGAATATTTAATTCCATTTGCAATCTTACTAATTTTCCTATTTTAATATCCCAAATTTGTTATATAAGCAACATAATTTTTTCGATCGGCGCGATCACCCAACTCTCGCCAGCTGCTGCAGCTGTTGGCTTCTTTTTTTTTTTTAGTAGCGTTTGTCAAGTTAAGAAGTCAACTTGCTCGTGAATTTCTTATTCACACATATTGTTAGTATTGTTATTGTTGTCAGTGTTTTCTTCGTGTCTTAGCTGATTTCATTATTCAGGTTCTGTTATGAGTGACGTCTTGACCCACATCGTGTATTTAAATGCAGTGTCGGTATGCGGCGAGCTCGTACACGTACATACATAAGTGCGAAGTCGTGAGCATATTTGGGTGTAAATAAGTAAGCCGCAATTCATTTGGCTACACAATAATATACCTACTCACTCCTCACCCCTTTTTTAATACGGCATATGGTATCTACTTCTTCATTATTTCATTCTTTTTCAGCATTTTGATATGCAGATATGAATTTTGTCAAGTCTACGCTCAATTTGCGGAAATAAATAACTTTCTAATTCTGACCCAAAAACTTAGGAATACCGAAGCTCTCTTTGCACGCCGTGTAAATATGTTGTTGTGCGCAATTAGTTATTGGGTGTTAATGGATTTTTTAAATTTTTTATTTTCTTATGTTAAGAAGTGTGCGCACATGTGTATGTGTGTGAATGTATGTGTGTTTATAAACAAATATGAAAGCAACTTTTCGATCTTGAATAATGGATATAGTATAGTTGAAATAAGAGCAGAGAAAATTTTATATTTTTTGAACATATTTAGCGCCATTTCGATAACAGAGATAATTTCCAATAAAATTGAGCATTTGGATTTCGTAGAGAGAAGGTGAAAGTTTGGATGACGCTTAATTGCTTACAACCAGCCAAAGCAATTTGAACTCAATCTATACGATTTTTTATGCGTAGAAGTTCTTAGCTGTTGTTTTGGTGGTTATAGGCATAAATAAGCTGACGTATAAAAAGTTAGATCTAAGCCCTGTAGCCTCCAAATATTGGCTTATTTTTTGTATTTTTTAATCTTATTTTTATTACGTAAATACCTGAATTTAATTCATCCATTTCTTTTTTTTTCGCGCGACACAAGCTTTATACTGAAAATCTCAATACTCATATAACCATTTATTTGAAGAAAATTTGCTTTTATTTCACATAACTTACCTCGGCACACAAAAAAATTTCAAGTGCACCGGCCAGAATAGTCATTTATTTTTTTTATTTTAATTTAAGTATATTTGGCCCAGATCGGTGTAGTAGTTTCCGAGATGCACATAATTGATATGCGTGGGCGGTGCCATGCCAAATTTTAAAATATTTTATAAAAAAAAATAAACAATTTTGCTAAGGGGCGATCGTAAATATGAATTTTGAGTAAATATTTAAGAATTATTTACTTTATAAATTGAATTTTATTTCTGATTTCAATAAAAGAGCATCAATTCGTTCGCTGCAAGACGTAGTTTTAAAATTATGACGCATATTTTACAACTTTCATTGAAATTTTTTTACAAAGATAAACAAAATGAAGATAAATAATGTTTATTTCAAATTTACTAGGGTCGCACACATTATTTTGAAAACCTATGTTCCTTTCTAAATATGCTTGGTTTCTAAAATCGCATATGAAGTAGTCTAGTAATGTATATATAACTGGATCAGTGTACGAAAATAATGGGTTTTGATATTTGAAAAAAAAAACAACAGAAGAAAATCTCTTGAACTCAAATACGTAAGAAATTACTTGAGATCACTTGGCATTTTTTTTTTTTTGGGTGCGGGTTTTACCAAAGCCCCACAAAACGAAAGCACATGTATCAAATTTTTAAAGATTTTACCAATTAAAAATTAAAAAATAGTATCTATGGTTCATATCGTCATAAAATTGTAGATCTCTCCGATTGTGGGACAATACCAAAATGCACACGACAAACATATATGTATTCATATTTATGCATTTATGTTATGTCCATAAGGGTCGTCCAAAAATGCACGTGAAAAAGTAAAGTCGGAATTTAAATGCTCTCACCCACTAGCAATGTTTTGCTATTAAAAAGTATACCACTGTTTTTTTCGTTTCGAAATTTTTATTTTTATTTTCTTATGAGGAAAACACAAATTTATGTGGAAATGGTGTAGAATCCTTGAAAATCAATATTTTTGTATCGGGAAACTCTGCTTCTCTTCAGAAGAGTTCAGGGAATATTACCCAATTGTTTACTTTAAAATTTGTTAATACTAAAGATTTGGTATAGGTGAATTTTTCGGCGTTTATGGGATACCTATAAAAATAGTTAATATTAGGAAATGGTTAAATAAACAATTAGGTATTATCATTGGAAGTCTCCTTAAGCGAAACAGAGTTTTCCGATTCAAAAGTATTGATTTTTATCCATATAAAATGCATGGAAAATTTGAAGTGCTTTGGGCGAACCCCAAATATTTTTGGATTTCAAATTTAAAAAAAAAACATGAGTATTTTTTCCGTTATAGAAAAATCCTAGGAGGTGAGAGAATTAAAATATCGACTTCCGCATTTTTTTTTTTTACCACCCTAATGTACATACATATACATATATAGAAAGGGTCAGTTAGAAACTTGGCAAGATTTATAAGAGGGATTTATTAAATAATAACGGAATCATTCAAAAGGTTTGGGAATTATTTGTAACTCTTTCTCATTTACCATGCTTACTGAACATTGGATCATGAAGAACTTAACGGTACTCCTAAATTTGTACATGAGTATTAAAGTTGTTGTGTTCCTTCTTAATTACTATATGTTTTTAATACTTTGAGGCTAGTCGAAAGCAAAGGAAAAGTTTGGTTTTCGGAAAGCAGGGGACTATAGAATCTCTTTCTTCTTGAAAACGTATTTTTCTAACAAATAAATTATTTCCATGGCTTTCTAGGTTAAAACTTAGTTCAGAAATAAATATTAACCAATGACCTATTCGAAAGCATTTTTAAGAACCTAAATAAAGCAATTAAATACATATTTACATACAAAAACATGTGTATAAATACAGAAAAGTGCAAATGACTTCTTGACGCCAGACATGAATCTCACCTGATTTTGGTATATGGTTTTCTCGCTTGGTTGGTGGCACGAATACACAACTTGTTTCTTCCACAGCTCGTCCGCTACAGTTCGCCTGGTTCTTCGTTGTTGATAGAATTAACGGGTTTACCGTATATTCTTTTGCTAATCACAGCTGCCTCGATCACTTTGATATTCTGCAATTTAGAAGCTTCGTCACACAAAACACTTTGGAAACGTCGTTCAGCAGAAGACTACAACAAAACACAGCGCAACTAATTGGCTGCGCGCAAGCGTTTAAATATTTTGATATGTTCACAATATTGCAGCTGGTATTCTAAGAATCTTTGCGGTACATACACGGTTACAGCTTTTCAAATTAAACACAAATTAGCTAGAGTTTTCATTAACTAAACACTATCCACAGTTCGTTTACAGCTTATCTGCTTTCTCCGGTCTCTGCGCTTGCGTGTTGTCGCTACAAGCGATTTCTTTCGTTTGAAACGGCGATCGCCTTGAACTTGGCTTTATATAGGCTGACCCACATTCCCAAGCCGAAGAAGCGATTAAACCAACTGCTATGCTATTGGAGTGTTGGCGAAGAAATTTACCAGCAACAAGTTGCAGTAGAAATTGTTGCCGCTCTTACTGCTGTAACGCAGCCGTTGCAAGTGGGAATTCCAGCAGCGCGCAGCTTTCGCAGCAAATCGTAGTTGGAGTTGTTTGTAATAGGTGGCGTTTGCGCATGCGTACAAGTTTTCAAAACGCTGGCTTCTTAGTCGGTCGACGTCACTGTCGTGCGACTTGTTTAAGCTTATTAGAAACTCGAGAGTGGCGAGGCGTGTAGAGCAAAAGGCAATGCAAATCACAAGCCACAGAGAAATGTGCAATGAAGAAGCAATTTGAGTCAGGTGAGTACGACGGTGGAAATCACAGAAAAACACTCTCCCATATTCTTCAGCACTCGCACATTGGAAGTTTTATTTGCATACGAAGAACTGTATCTAATCGAATCAATAAACGCTGTGGCTAATTCACCCATATTAAAAATATCGTTCTGTTACTAAAGCAGTGCACACACCAAGGAAGGAGATTTTTCAGGAGGTGCATTTCAAGTTCTAAATTTCTTCTAAAATAGAGAGTTGGTAATAATTCTGTATCCTTAGTTGTTTTGTTAAAATAGATTTGTTATTGTATAAATTGGTATATAACTGTATTTAATATAACATATGAAAGAAATGCATCTTTGAATAAATGATTTACACTACTCTAATTCCTTCCTCCAGGTTTTTTTTTCTTTTGCGGAGGGAGCATTTTCACATAATTTAAACCCGGCGTTGTTACTAGCTTGTAGTGCCTAAGTAGTGCTAAGATTTATCTACTATCGTAATGTTATAGCTACACACATACATACATATTTATTCACAACGCTGTCAACTAACTATACTGTCTTCTCAATGTAACACGTCTGGCTCCTGCGGCGGCTGGCATTGGGGCTGGTAGCAGGTGTAGGTCGTAAAAAATAGACATAAGTTTTCGTCCCCCGCCCTTCCTCCCCTTCTTCTGATTGTATTTCTATTTGCTGGTTGCATTGCCCGCTGCAGATTTACTGGATTATTCCAGCGCCTTCATGATAATAGTCATTTTCTTGCGGATAAGTTTATACAAGCGAGAGTTTAAATGAGCACACATAAAGTTTGCTTACATACATTTGTACATATTTTATGTTGATTTTATATTTATTTATTTTTTTTTATTGTAGAGGTGGTACAAAGCATTGAAAACCGAAAAGTGCGGGACCTGCCTTTCGTCTCACCGCACTAAAAACCTAACCCTGCTCCGTGGAACTACCGTAAGGTATTACTTCGCGGAGGGGGAGCCGCCTACTGAATTTCTATGAAAATCTGCGGAGTTGTTCCACCAGACGCAATTCAGTTCAAATTGTGTTTGCCGAATTGCAAACAACGGACCTGTTTTCATCCCACTCAAGCATAGCTTCCCCCAGGTTATTAACCGCAAGTAGCCAACCCACCTTCAGTTCAGAGTTATCCCTGCGATTGAGAAACTGCGGACAGACAAACAATCAGTGTTAAGCGTGTTCAGTACTATCCTTATCCACCTTGATATCGAGAGTATCTGGAGGTGCGCGATTATCGTACGACTGGTTATCTTAGACTTCTGGCACACCTTATATAGAGCTGCTTTTGTTTTGGAATGGTCCGAGTGAACAAGGTTCCGTGCAGCCCGGTCGCTGGTATTTGCATTGAGCAAGCATTCAAAGGTAAGGAGTTTCAGGGATACCGCTTCGACTTATGGAACGGCCTTGGTTCCAACCCGCGTCTACGCTTCGGTGCACGACTTTAAAAGCACCACTGCCTCGGCGGTTGGAACGGCCGAGGTTTCAATCCGCCCTACTCATCGCGAGTACGGTGTTCAAAGACACCATGGCTTGGCCTAAATATATATATATGTATGCACATGCATAACTTGCAGAAAAAAAATTTCAAACATTAAAAAATAACCAAATTGTAGATAGCCTTTTTGTGGGGCTTCGATAAACACCTCACTTTTAATTAGGTATAATAAACTAACTTACAACTGAGTTCTGAACTCATGCAGGAGTCGTACAGATGTAGTCGTGATTTTTTTCTTAAAACAAGTTTCTATTAAAGTCCTCATACAAAAATTACTTTGAATGCCCTTTTCTGTACTTTACAGATGCTTTTTTCTAATTCAGGACAAATAAAATGTAGACAGTAATTGTAACGGGTGATTTTTTAAGAGCTTGATACCTTTTTTTTTAAAAAAAAA